>NW_026047135.1:2100000-2381819 GCF_023864275.1 Schistocerca cancellata
CCTTGGACCAGACCGAGGACCTTAAGATTTTGCATGAACCGAGGACTGGCAGCCAGGTAACACGAGAAATTGTGTAAAGTGTTAATATGTAGTAAAAACCTAAGAAAATCTCCCGTTTCCGTCATTTACTATCGAATCGACATAACGCCAGATCGTCACAGTGGTCGCTTTTCTCTCTGAAACGGTTACAATTATCGTCTGCAAGCCCTTGTCGCGTGATGCGGTATGCAGACACAGTACAAGCAGCACACTAGAACACAGAATAAGAATCTACGTTGATGCAATCGGCCAGTAAGAAGAGCTACATTTCAAGTTTTAGTTATCGATTAATGAATTATTGGGCGGTTTGGTACCTTGGACCAGACCGAGGACCTTAAGATTTTGCATGAACCGAGGACTGGCAGCCAGGTAACACGAGAAATTGTGTAAAGTGTTAATATGTAGTAAAAACCTAAGAAAATCTCCCGTTTCCGTCATTTACTATCGAATCGACATAACGCCAGATCGTCACAGTGGTCGCTTTTCTCTCTGAAACGGTTACATTTATCGTCTGCAAGCCCTTGTCGCGTGATGCGGTATGCAGACACAGTACAAGCAGCACACTAGAACACAGAATAAGAATCTACGTTGATGCAATCGGCCAGTAAGAAGAGCTACATTTCAAGTTTTAGTTATCGATTAATGAATTATTGGGCGGTTTGGTGCCTTGGACCAGACCGAGGACCTTAAGATTTTGTATGAACCGAGGAATGGCAGCCAGGTAACACGAGAAATTGTGTAAAGTGTTAATATGTAGTAAAAACCTAAGAAAATCTCCCGTTTCCGTCATTTACTATCGAATCGACATAACGCCAGATCGTCACAGTGGTCGCTTTTCTCTCTGAAACGGTTACATTTATCGTCTGCAAGCCCTTGTCGCGTGATGCGGTATGCAGACACAGTACAAGCAGCACACTAGAACACAGAATAAGAATCTACGTTGATGCAATCGGCCAGTAAGAAGAGCTACATTTCAAGTTTTAGTTATCGATTAATGAATTATTGGGCGGTTTGGTGCCTTGGACCAGACCGAGGACCTTAAGATTTTGCATGAACCGAGGACTGGCAGCCAGGTAACACGAGAAATTGTGTAAAGTGTTAATATGTAGTAAAAACCTAAGAAAATCTCCCGTTTCCGTCATTTACTATCGAATCGACATAACGCCAGATCGTCACAGTGGTCGCTTTTCTCTCTGAAACGGTTACATTTATCGTCTGCAAGCCCTTGTCGCGTGATGCGGTATGCAGACACAGTACAAGCAGCACACTAGAACACAGAATAAGAATCTACGTTGATGCAATCGGCCAGTAAGAAGAGCTACATTTCAATTTTAGTTATCGATTAATGAATTATTGGGCGGTTTGGTGCCTTGGACCAGACCGAGGACCTTAAGATTTTGCATGAACCGAGGACTGGCAGCCAGGTAATACGAGGAATTGTGTAAAGTGTTAATATGTAGTAAAAACCTAAGAAAATCTCCCGTTTCCGTCATTAACTATCGAATCGACATAACGCCAGATCGTCACAGTGGTCGCTTTTCTCTCTGAAACGGTTACATTTATCGTCTGCAAGCCCTTGTCGCGTGATGCGGTATGCAGACACAGTACAAGCAGCACACTAGAACACAGAATATGAATCTACGTTGATGCAATCGGCCAGTAAGAAGAGCTACATTTCAAGTTTTAGTTATCGATTAATGAATTATTGGGCGGTTTGGTGCCTTGGACCAGACCGAGGACCTTAAGATTTTGCATGAACCGAGGACTGGCAGCCAGGTAACACGAGAAATTGTGTAAAGTGTTAATATGTAGTAAAAACCTAAGAAAATCTCCCGTTTCCGTCATTTACTATCGAATCGACATAACGCCAGATCGTCACAGTGGTCGCTTTTCTCTCTGAAACGGTTACATTTATCGTCTGCAAGCCCTTGTCGCGTGATGCGGTATGCAGACACAGTACAAGCAGCACACTAGAACACAGAATTAGAATCTACGTTGATGCAATCGGCCAGTAAGAAGAGCTACATTTCAAGTTTTAGTTATCGATTAATGAATTATTGGGCGGTTTGGTGCCTTGGACCAGACCGAGGACCTTAAGATTTTGCATGAACCGAGGACTGGCAGCCAGGTAACACGAGAAATTGTGTGAAGTGTTAATATGTAGTAAAAACCTAAGAAAATCTCCCGTTTCCGTCATTTACTATCGAATCGACATAACGCCAGATCGTCACAGTGGTCGCTTTTCTCTCTGAAGCGGTTACATTTATCGTCTGCAAGCCCTTGTCGCGTGATGCGGTATGCAGAGTCACTACAAGCGGCATAGTAGAACACTGAAGAAGCATCTAAGTTTATGCAATCGCCCAGTAAGAAGAGCTACATTTCAAGTTTCAGTTATCGATTAATGAATTATTGGGCGGTTTGGTGCCTTGGACCAGACCGAGGACCTTAAGATTTTGCATGAACCGAGGACTGGCAGCCAGGTAACACGAGAAATTGTGTAAAGTGTTAATATGTAGTAAAAACCTAAGAAAATCTCCCGTTTCCGTCATTTACTATCGAATCGACATAACGCCAGATCGTCACAGTGGTAGCTTTTCTCTGTGAAACGGTTACATTTATCGTCTGCAAGCCCTTGTCGCGTGATGCGGTATGCAGACACAGTACAAGCAGCACACTAGAACACAGAATAAGAATCTACGTTGATGCAATCGGCCAGTAAGAAGAGCTACATTTCAAGTTTTAGTTATCGATTAATGAATTATTGGGCGGTTTGGTGCCTTGGACCAGACCGAGGACCTTAAGATTTTGCATGAACCGAGGACTGGCAGCCAGGTAACACGAGAAATTGTGTAAAGTGTTAATATGTAGTAAAAACCTAAGAAAATCTCCCGTTTCCGTCATTTACTATCGAATCGACATAACGCCAGATCGTCACAGTGGTAGCTTTTCTCTGTGAAACGGTTACATTTATCGTCTGCAAGCCCTTGTCGCGTGATGCGGTATGCAGACACAGTACAAGCAGCACACTAGAACACAGAATAAGAATCTACGTTGAAGCAATCGGCCAGTAAGGAGAGCTACATTTCAAGTTTTAGTTATCGATTAATGAATAATTGGGCGGTTTGGTGCCTTGGACCAGACCGAGGACCTTAAGATTTTGCATGAACCGAGGACTGGCAGCCAGGTAACACGAGAAATTGTGTAAAGTGTTAATATGTAGTAAAAACCTAAGAAAATCTCCCGTTTCCGTCATTTACTATCGAATCGACATAACGCCAGATCGTCACAGTGGTCGCTTTTCTCTCTGAAACGGTTACATTTATCGTCTGCAAGCCCTTGTCGCGTGATGCGGTATGCAGAGTCACTACAAGCGGCATAGTAGAACACTGAAGAGGCATCTAAGTTTATGCAATCGCCCAGTAAGAAGAGCTACATTTCAAGTTTTAGTTATCGATTAATGAATTATTGGGCGGTTTGGTGCCTTGGACCAGACCGAGGACCTTAAGATTTTGCATGAACCGAGGACTGGCAGCCAGGTAACACGAGAAATTGTGTAAAGTGTTAATATGTAGTAAAAACCTAAGAAAATCTCCCGTTTCCGTCATTTACTATCGAATCGACATAACGCCAGATCGCCACATTGGTCGCTTTTCTCTCTGAAACGGTTACATTTATCGTCAGCAAGCCCTTGTCGCGTGATGCGGTATGCAGAGTCACTACAAGCGGCATAGTAGAACACTGAAGAAGCATCTAAGTTTATGCAATCGCCCAGTAAGAAGAGCTACATTTCAAGTTTTAGTTATCGATTAATGAATTGTTGGGCGGTTTGGTGCCTTGGACCAGACCGAGGACCTTAAGATTTTGCATGAACCGAGGACTGGCAGCCAGGTAACACGAGAAATTGTGTAAAGTGTTAATATGTAGTAAAAACCTAAGAAAATCTCCCGTTTCCGTCATTTACTATCGAATCGACATAACGCCAGATCGTCACAGTGGTAGCTTTTCTCTCTGAAACGGTTACATTTATCGTCTGCAAGCCCTTGTCGCGTGATGCGGTATGCAGACACAGTACAAGCAGCACACTAGAACACAGAATAAGAATCTACGTTGATGCAATCGGCCAGTAAGAAGAGCTACATTTCAAGTTTTAGTTATCGATTAATGAATTATTGGGCGGTTTGGTGCCTTGGACCAGACCGAGGACCTTAAGATTTTGCATGAACCGAGGACTGGCAGCCAGGTAACACGAGAAATTGTGTAAAGTGTTAATATGTAGTAAAAACCTAAGAAAATCTCCCGTTTCCGTCATTTACTATCGAATCGACATAACGCCAGATCGTCACAGTGGTAGCTTTTCTCTGTGAAACGGTTACATTTATCGTCTGCAAGCCCTTGTCGCGTGATGCGGTATGCAGACACAGTACAAGCAGCACACTAGAACACAGAATAAGAATCTACGTTGAAGCAATCGGCCAGTAAGGAGAGCTACATTTCAAGTTTTAGTTATCGATTAATGAATAATTGGGCGGTTTGGTGCCTTGGACCAGACCGAGGACCTTAAGATTTTGCATGAACCGAGGACTGGCAGCCAGGTAACACGAGAAATTGTGTAAAGTGTTAATATGTAGTAAAAACCTAAGAAAATCTCCCGTTTCCGTCATTTACTATCGAATCGACATAACGCCAGATCGTCACAGTGGTCGCTTTTCTCTCTGAAACGGTTACATTTATCGTCTGCAAGCCCTTGTCGCGTGATGCGGTATGCAGAGTCACTACAAGCGGCATAGTAGAACACTGAAGAGGCATCTAAGTTTATGCAATCGCCCAGTAAGAAGAGCTACATTTCAAGTTTTAGTTATCGATTAATGAATTATTGGGCGGTTTGGTGCCTTGGACCAGACCGAGGACCTTAAGATTTTGCATGAACCGAGGACTGGCAGCCAGGTAACACGAGAAATTGTGTAAAGTGTTAATATGTAGTAAAAACCTAAGAAAATCTCCCGTTTCCGTCATTTACTATCGAATCGACATAACGCCAGATCGCCACATTGGTCGCTTTTCTCTCTGAAACGGTTACATTTATCGTCAGCAAGCCCTTGTCGCGTGATGCGGTATGCAGAGTCACTACAAGCGGCATAGTAGAACACTGAAGAAGCATCTAAGTTTATGCAATCGCCCAGTAAGAAGAGCTACATTTCAAGTTTTAGTTATCGATTAATGAATTGTTGGGCGGTTTGGTGCCTTGGACCAGACCGAGGACCTTAAGATTTTGCATGAACCGAGGACTGGCAGCCAGGTAACACGAGAAATTGTGTAAAGTGTTAATATGTAGTAAAAACCTAAGAAAATCTCCCGTTTCCGTCATTTACTATCGAATCGACATAACGCCAGATCGTCACAGTGGTAGCTTTTCTCTCTGAAACGGTTACATTTATCGTCTGCAAGCCCTTGTCGCGTGATGCGGTATGCAGACACAGTACAAGCAGCACACTAGAACACAGAATAAGAATCTACGTTGATGCAATCGGCCAGTAAGAAGAGCTACATTTCAAGTTTTAGTTATCGATTAATGAATTATTGGGCGGTTTGGTGCCTTGGACCAGACCGAGGACCTTAAGATTTTGCATGAACCGAGGACTGGCAGCCAGGTAACACGAGAAATTGTGTAAAGTGTTAATATGTAGTAAAAACCTAAGAAAATCTCCCGTTTCCGTCATTTACTATCGAATCGACATAACGCCAGATCGTCACAGTGGTAGCTTTTCTCTGTGAAACGGTTACATTTATCGTCTGCAAGCCCTTGTCGCGTGATGCGGTATGCAGACACAGTACAAGCAGCACACTAGAACACAGAATAAGAATCTACGTTGAAGCAATCGGCCAGTAAGGAGAGCTACATTTCAAGTTTTAGTTATCGATTAATGAATAATTGGGCGGTTTGGTGCCTTGGACCAGACCGAGGACCTTAAGATTTTGCATGAACCGAGGACTGGCAGCCAGGTAACACGAGAAATTGTGTAAAGTGTTAATATGTAGTAAAAACCTAAGAAAATCTCCCGTTTCCGTCATTTACTATCGAATCGACATAACGCCAGATCGTCACAGTGGTCGCTTTTCTCTCTGAAACGGTTACATTTATCGTCTGCAAGCCCTTGTCGCGTGATGCGGTATGCAGAGTCACTACAAGCGGCATAGTAGAACACTGAAGAGGCATCTAAGTTTATGCAATCGCCCAGTAAGAAGAGCTACATTTCAAGTTTTAGTTATCGATTAATGAATTATTGGGCGGTTTGGTGCCTTGGACCAGACCGAGGACCTTAAGATTTTGCATGAACCGAGGACTGGCAGCCAGGTAACACGAGAAATTGTGTAAAGTGTTAATATGTAGTAAAAACCTAAGAAAATCTCCCGTTTCCGTCATTTACTATCGAATCGACATAACGCCAGATCGTCACAGTGGTCGCTTTTCTCTCTGAAACGGTTACATTTATCGTCTGCAAGCCCTTGTCGCGTGATGCGGTATGCAGAGTCACTACAAGCGGCATAGTAGAACACTGAAGAAGCATCTAAGTTTATGCAATCGGCCAGTAAGAAGAGCTACATTTCAAGTTTTAGTTATCGATTAATGAATTATTGGGCGGTTTGGTGCCTTGGACCAGACCGAGGACCTTAAGATTTTGCATGAACCGAGGACTGGCAGCCAGGTAACACGAGAAATTGTGTGAAGTGTTAATATGTAGTAAAAACCTAAGAAAATCTCCCGTTTCCGTCATTTACTATCGAATCGACATAACGCCAGATCGTCACAGTGGTCGCTTTTCTCTCTGAAACGGTTACATTTATCGTCTGCAAGCCCTTGTCGCGTGATGCGGTATGCAGACACAGTACAAGCAGCACACTAGAACACAGAATAAGAATCTACGTTGATGCAATCGGCCAGTAAGAAGAGCTACATTTCAAGTTTTAGTTATCGATTAATGAATTATTGGGCGGTTTGGTGCCTTGGACCAGACCGAGTACCTTAAGATTTTGCATGAACCGAGGACTGGCAGCCAGGTAACACGAGAAATTGTGTGAAGTGTTAATATGTAGTAAAAACCTAAGAAAATCTCCCGTTTCCGTCATTTACTATCGAATCGACATAACGCCAGATCGTCACATTGGTCGCTTTTCTCTCTGACACGGTTACATTTATCGTCTGCAAGCCCTTGTCGCGTGATGCGGTATGCAGACACAGTACAAGCAGCACACTAGAACACAGAATAAGAATCTACGTTGATGCAATCGGCCAGTAAGAAGAGCTATATTTCAAGTTTTAGTTATCGATTAATGAATTATTGGGCGGTTTGGTGCCTTGGACCAGACCGAGGACCTTAAGATTTTGCATGAACCGAGGACTGGCAGCCAGGTAACACGAGAAATTGTGTAAAGTGTTAATATGTAGTAAAAACCTAAGAAAATCTCCCGTTTCCGTCATTTACTATCGAATCGACATAACGCCAGATCGTCACAGTGGTCGTTTTCTCTCTGAAACGGTTACATTTATCGTCTGCAAGCCCTTGTCGCGTGATGCGGTATGCAGAGTCACTACAAGCGGCAGAGTAGAACACTGAAGAAGCATCTAAGTTTATGCAATCGGCCAGTAAGAAGAGCTACATTTCAAGTTTTAGTTATCGATTAATGAATTATTGGGCGGTTTGGTGCCTTGGACCAGACCGAGGACCTTAAGATTTTGCATGAACCGAGGACTGGCAGCCAGGTAACACGAGAAATTGTGTAAAGTGTTAATATGTAGTAAAAACCTAAGAAAATCTCCCGTTTCCGTCATTTACTATCGAATCGACATAACGCCAGATCGTCACAGTGGTCGCTTTTCTCTCTGAAACGGTTACATTTATCGTCTGCAAGCCCTTGTCGCGTGATGCGGTATGCAGACACAGTACAAGCAGCACACTAGAACACAGAATAGGAATCTACGTTGATGCAATCGGCCAGTAAGAAGAGCTACATTTCAAGTTTTAGTTATCGATTAATGAATTATTGGGCGGTTTGGTGCCTTGGACCAGACCGAGGACCTTAAGATTTTGCATGAACCGAGGACTGGCAGCCAGGTAACACGAGAAATTGTGTAAAGTGTTAATATGTAGAAAAAACCTAAGAAAATCTCCCGTTTCCGTCATTTACTATCGAATCGACATAACGCCAGATCGTCACAGTGGTCGCTTTTCTCTCTGAAACGGTTACATTTATCGTCTGCAACCCCTTGTCGCGTGATGCGGTATGCAGACACAGTACAAGCAGCACACTAGAACACAGAATAAGAATCTATGTTGATGCAATCGGCCAGTAAGAAGAGCTACATTTCAAGTTTTAGTTATCGATTAATGAATTATTGGGCGGTTTGGTGCCTTGGACCAGACCGAGGACCTTAAGATTTTGCATGAACCGAGGACTGGCAGCCAGGTAACACGAGAAATTGTGTAAAGTGTTAATATGTAGTAAAAACCTAAGAAAATCTCCCGTTTCCGTCATTTACTACCGAATCGACATAACGCCAGATCGTCACAGTGGTCGCTTTTCTCTCTGAAACGGTTACATTTATCGTCTGCAAGCCGTTGTCGCGTGATGCGGTATGCAGACACAGTACAAGCAGCACACTAGAACACAGAATAAGAATCTACGTTGATGCAATCGGCCAGTAAGAAGAGCTACATTTCAAGTTTTAGTTATCGATTAATGAATTATTGGGCGGTTTGGTGCCTTGGACCAGACCGAGGACCTTAAGATTTTGCATGAACCGAGGACTGGCAGCCAGGTAACACGAGAAATTGTGTAAAGTGTTAATATGTAGTAAAAACCTAAGAAAATCTCCCGTTTCCGTCATTTACTATCGAATCGACATAACGCCAGATCGTCACAGTGGTCGCTTTTCTCTCTGAAACGGTTACATTTATCGTCTGCAAGCCCTTGTCGCGTGATGCGGTATGCAGACACAGTACAAGCAGCACACTAGAACACAGAATAAGAATCTACGTTGATGCAATCGGCCAGTAAGAAGAGCTACATTTCAAGTTTTAGTTATCGATTAATGAATTATTGGGCGGTTTGGTGCCTTGGACCAGACCGAGGACCTTAAGATTTTGCATGAACCGAGGACTGGCAGCCAGGTAACACGAGAAATTGTGTAAAGTGTTAATATGTAGTAAAAACCTAAGAAAATCTCCCGTTTCCGTCATTTACTATCGAATCGACATAACGCCAGGTCGTCACAGTGGTGGCTTTTCTCTCTGAAACGGTTACATTTATCGTCTGCAAGCCCTTGTCGCGTGATGCGGTATGCAGACACAGTACAAGCAGCACACTAGAACACAGAATAAGAATCTACGTTGATGCAATCGGCCAGTAAGAAGAGCTACATTTCAAGTTTTAGTTATCGTTTAATGAATTATTGGGCGGTTTGGTGCCTTGGACCAGACCGAGGACCTTAAGATTTTGCATGAACCGAGGACTGGCAGCCAGGTAACACGAGAAATTGTGTAAAGTGTTAATATGTAGTAAAAACCTAAGAAAATCTCCCGTTTCCGTCATTTACTATCGAATCGACATAACGCCAGATCGTCACAGTGGTCGCTTTTCTCTCTGAAACGGTTACATTTATCGTCTGCAAGCCCTTGTCGCGTGATGCGGTATGCAGAGTCACTACAAGCGGCATAGTAGAACACTGAAAAAGCATCTAAGTTTATGCAATCGCCCAGTAAGAAGAGCTCCATTTCAAGTTTTAGTTATCGATTAATGAATTATTGGGCGGTTTGGTGCCTTGGACCAGACCGAGGACCTTAAGATTTTGCATGAGCCGAGGACTGGCAGCCAGGTAACACGAGAAATTGTGTAAAGTGTTAATATGTAGCAAAAACCTAAGAAAATCTCCCGTTTCCGTCATTTACTATCGAATCGACATAACGCCAGATCGTCACATTAGTCGCTTTTCTCTCTGAAACGGTTACATTTATCGTCTGCAAGCCCTTGTCGCGTGATGCGGTATGCAGACACAGTACAAGCAGCACACTAGAACACAGAATAAGAATCTACGTTGATGCAATCGGCCAGTAAGAAGAGCTACATTTCAAGTTTTAGTTATCGATTAATGAATTATTGGGCGGTTTGGTGCCTTGGACCAGACCGAGGACCTTAAGATTTTGCATGAACCGAGGACTGGCAGCCAGGTAACACGAGAAATTGTGTAAAGTGTTAATATGTAGTAAAAACCTAAGAAAATCTCCCGTTTCCGTCATTTACTATCGAATCGACATAACGCCAGATCGTCACAGTGGTCGCTTTTCTCTCTGAAACGGTTACATTTATCGTCTGCAAGCCCTTGTCGCGTGATGCGGTATGCAGACACAGTACAAGCAGCACACTAGAACACAGAATAAGAATCTACGTTGATGCAATCGGCCAGTAAGAAGAGCTACATTTCAAGTTTTAGTTATCGATTAATGAATTATTGGGCGGTTTGGTGCCTTGGACCAGACCGAGGACCTTAAGATTTTGCATGAACCGAGGACTGGCAGCCAGGTAACACGAGAAATTGTGTAAAGTGTTAATATGTAGTAAAAACCTAAGAAAATCTCCCGTTTCCGTCATTTACTATCGAATCGACATAACGCCAGATCGTCACATTGGTCGCTTTTCTCTCTGAAACGGTTACATTTATCGTCTGCAAGCCCTTGTCGCGTGATGCGGTATGCAGACACAGTACAAGCAGCACACTAGAACACAGAATAAGAATCTACGTTGATGCAATCGGCCAGTAAGAAGAGCTACAATTCAAGTTTTAGTTATCGATTAATGAATTATTGGGGGGTTTGGTGCCTTGGACCAGACCGAGGACCTTAAGATTTTGCATGAACCGAGGACTGGCAGCCAGGTAACACGAGAAATTGTGTAAAGTGTTAATATGTAGTAAAAACCTAAGAAAATCTCCCGTTTCCGTCATTTACTATCGAATCGACATAACGCCAGATCGTCACAGTGGTCGCTTTTCTCTCTGAAACGGTTACATTTATCGTCTGCAAGCCCTTGTCGCGTGATGCGGTATGCAGACACAGTACAAGCAGCACACTAGAACACAGAATAAGAATCTACGTTGATGCAATCGGCCAGTAAGAAGAGCTACATTTCAAGTTTTAGTTATCGATTAATGAATTATTGGGCGGTTTGGTGCCTTGGACCAGACCGAGGACCTTAAGATTTTGCATGAACCGAGGACTGGCAGCCAGGTAACACGAGAAATTGTGTAAAGTGTTAATATGTAGTAAAAACCTAAGAAAATCTCCCGTTTCCGTCATTTACTATCGAATCGACATAACGCCAGATCGTCACAGTGGTCGCTTTTCTCTCTGAAACGGTTACATTTATCGTCTGCAAGCCCTTGTCGCGTGATGCGGTATGCAGACACAGTACAAGCAGCACACTAGAACACAGAATAAGAATCTACGTTGATGCAATCGGCCAGTAAGAAGAGCTACATTTCAAGTTTTAGTTATCGATTAATGAATTATTGGGCGGTTTGGTGCCTTGGACCAGACCGAGGACCTTAAGATTTTGCATGAACCGAGGACTGGCAGCCAGGTAACACGAGAAATTGTGTAAAGTGTTAATATGTAGTAAAAACCTAAGAAAATCTCCCGTTTCCGTCATTTACTATCGAATCGACATAACGCCAGATCGTCACAGTGGTCGCTTTTCTCTCTGAAACGGTTACATTTATCGTCTGCAAGCCGTTGTCGCGTGATGCGGTATGCAGACACAGTACAAGCAGCACACTAGAACACAGAATAAGAATCTACGTTGATGCAATCGGCCAGTAAGAAGAGCTACATTTCAAGTTTTAGTTATCGATTAATGAATTATTGGGCGGTTTGGAGCCTTGGACCAGACCGAGGACCTTAAGATTTTGCATGAACCGAGGACTGGCAGCCAGGTAACACGAGAAATTGTGTAAAGTGTTAATATGTAGTAAAAACCTAAGAAAATCTCCCGTTTCCGTCATTTACTATCGAATCGACATAACGCCAGATCGTCACAATGGTCGTTTTCTCTCTGAAACGGTTACATTTATCGTCTGCAAGCCCTTGTCGCGTGATGCGGTATGCAAAGTCACTACAAGCGGCATAGTAGAACACTGAAGAAGCATCTAAGTTTATGCAATCGCCCAGTAAGAAGAGCTACATTTCAAGTTTTAGTTATCGATTAATGAATTATTGGGCGGTTTGGTGCCTTGGACCAGACCGAGGACCTTAAGATTTTGCAAGAACCGAGGACTGGCAGCCAGGTAACACGAGAAATTGTGTGAAGTGTTAATATGTAGTAAAAACCTAAGAAAATCTCCCGTTTCCGTCATTTACTATCGAATCGACATAACGCCAGATCGTCACAGTGGTCGCTTTTCTCTCTGAAACGGTTACATTTATCGTCTGCAAGCCCTTGTCGCGTGATGCGGTATGCAGACACAGTACAAGCAGCACACTAGAACACAGAATAAGAATCTACGTTGATGCAATCGGCCAGTAAGAAGAGCTACATTTCAAGTTTTAGTTATCGATTAATGAATTATTGGGCGGTTTGGTGCCTTGGACCAGACCGAGGACCTTAAGATTTTGCATGAACCGAGGACTGGCAGCCAGGTAACACGAGAAATTGTGTAAAGTGTTAATATGTAGTAAAAACCTAAGAAAATCTCCCGTTTCCGTCATTTACTATCGAATCGACATAACGCCAGATCGTCACAGTGGTCGCTTTTCTCTCTGAAACGGTTACATTTATCGTCTGCAAGCCCTTGTCGCGTGATGCGGTATGCAGACACAGTACAAGCAGCACACTAGAACACAGAATAGGAATCTACGTTGATGCAATCGGCCAGTAAGAAGAGCTACATTTCAAGTTTTAGTTATCGATTAATGAATTATTGGGCGGTTTGGTGCCTTGGACCAGACCGAGGACCTTAAGATTTTGCATGAACCGAGGACTGGCAGCCAGGTAACACGAGAAATTGTGTGAAGTGTTAATATGTAGTAAAAACCTAAGAAAATCTCCCGTTTCCGTCATTTACTATCGAATCGACATAACGCCAGATCGTCACAGTGGTCGCTTTTCTCTCTGAAACGGTTACATTAATCGTCTGCAAGCCCTTGTCGCGTGATGCGGTATGCAGACACAGTACAAGCAGCACACTAGAACACAGAATAAGAATCTACGTTGATGCAATCGGCCAGTAAGAAGAGCTACATTTCAAGTTTTAGTTATCGATTAATGAATTATTGGGCGGTTTGGTGCCTTGGACCAGACCGAGGACCTTAAGATTTTGCATGAACCGAGGACTGGCAGCCAGGTAACACGAGAAATTGTGTAAAGTGTTAATATGTAGTAAAAACCTAAGAAAATCTCCCGTTTCCGTCATTTACTATCGAATCGACATAACGCCAGATCGTCACAGTGGTCGCTTTTCTCTCTGAAACGGTTACATTTATCGTCTGCAAGCCGTTGTCGCGTGATGCGGTATGCAGACACAGTACAAGCAGCACACTAGAACACAGAATAAGAATCTACGTTGATGCAATCGGCCAGTGAGAAGAGCTACATTTCAAGTTTTAGTTATCGATTAATGAATTATTGGGCGGTTTGGTGCCTTGGACCAGACCGAAGACCTTAAGATTTTGCATGAACCGAGGACTGGCAGCCAGGTAACACGAGAAATTGTGTAAAGTGTTAATATGTAGTAAAAACCTAAGAAAATCTCCCGTTTCCGTCATTTACTATCGAATCGACATAACGCCAGATCGTCACAGTGGTCGCTTTTCTCTCTGAAACGTTTACATTTATCGTCTGCAAGCCGTTGTTGCGTGATGCGCTATGCAGACAGAGTACAAGCAGCACACTAGAACACAGAATAGGAATCTACGTTGATGCAATCGGCCAGTAAGAAGAGCTACATTTCAAGTTTTAGTTATCGATTAATGAATTATTGGGCGGTTTGGTGCCTTGGACCAGACCGAGGACCTTAAGATTTTGCATGAACCGAGGACTGGCAGCCAGGTAACACGAGAAATTGTGTAAAGTGTTAATATGTAGAAAAAACCTAAGAAAATCTCCCGTTTCCGTCATTTACTATCGAATCGACATAACGCCAGATCGTCACAGTGGTCGCTTTTCTCTCTGAAACGGTTACATTTATCGTCTGCAAGCCCTTGTCGCGTGATGCGGTAAGCAGACACAGTACAAGCAGCACACTAGAACACAGAATAAGAATCTACGTTGATGCAATCGGCCAGTAAGAAGAGCTACATTTCAAGTTTTAGTTATCGATTAATGAATTATTGGGCGGTTTGGTGCCTTGGACCAGACCGAGGACCTTAAGATTTTGCATGAACCGAGGACTGGCAGCCAGGTAACACGAGAAATTGTGTAAAGTGTTAATATGTAGTAAAAACCTAAGAAAATCTCCCGTTTCCGTCATTTACTATCGAATCGACATAACGCCAGATCGTCACAGTGGTCGCTTTTCTCTCTGAAACGGTTACATTTATCGTCTGCAAGCCCTTGTCGCGTGATGCGGTATGCAGACACAGTACAAGCAGCACACTAGAACACAGAATAAGAATCTACGTTGATGCAATCGGCCAGTAAGAAGAGCTACATTTCAAGTTTTAGTTATCGTTTAATGAATTATTGGGCGGTTTGGTGCCTTGGACCAGACCGAGGAGCTTAAGATTTTGCATGAACCGAGGACTGGCAGCCAGGTAACACGAGAAATTGTGTAAAGTGTTAATATGTAGTAAAAACCTAAGAAAATCTCCCGTTTCCGTCATTTACTATCGAATCGACATAACGCCAGATCGTCACAGTGGTCGCTTTTCTCTCTGAAACGGTTACATTTATCGTCTGCAAGCCCTTGTCGCGTGATGCGGTATGCAGACACAGTACAAGCAGCACACTAGAACACAGAATAAGAATCTACGTTGATGCAATCGGCCAGTAAGAAGAGCTACATTTCAAGTTTTAGTTATCGATTAATGAATTATTGGGCGGTTTGGTGCCTTGGACCAGACCGAGGACCTTAAGATTTTGCATGAACCGAGGACTGGCAGCCAGGTAACACGAGAAATTGTGTAAAGTGTTAATATGTAGTAAAAACCTAAGAAAATCTCCCGTTTCCGTCATTTACTATCGAATCGACATAACGCCAGATCGTCACAGTGGTCGCTTTTCTCTCTGAAACGGTTACATTTATCGTCTGCAAGCCCTTGTCGCGTGATGCGGTATGCAGACACAGTACAAGCAGCACACTAGAACACAGAATAAGAATCTACGTTGATGCAATCGGCCAGTAAGAAGAGCTACATTTCAAGTTTTAGTTATCGATTAAAGAATTATTGGGCGGTTTGGTGCCTTGGACCAGACCGAGGACCTTAAGATTTTGCATGAACCGAGGACTGGCAGCCAGGTAACACGAGAAATTGTGTAAAGTGTTAATATGTAGTAAAAACCTAAGAAAATCTCCCGTTTCCGTCATTTACTATCGAATCGACATAACGCCAGATCGTCACAGTGGTCGCTTTTCTCTCTGAAACGGTTACATTTATCGTCTGCAAGCCCTTGTCGCGTGATGCGGTATGCAGACACAGTACAAGCAGCACACTAGAACACAGAATAAGAATCTACGTTGATGCAATCGGCCAGTAAGAAGAGCCACATTTCAAGTTTTAGTTATCGATTAATGAATTATTGGGCGGTTTGGTGCCTTGGACCAGACCGAGGACCTTAAGATTTTGCATGAACCGAGGACTGGCAGCCAGGTAACACGAGAAATTGTGTAAAGTGTTAATATGTAGTAAAAACCTAAGAAAATCTCCCGTTTCCGTCATTTACTATCGAATCGACATAACGCCAGATCGTCACAATGGTCGTTTTCTCTCTGAAACGGTTACATTTATCGTCTGCAAGCCCTTGTCGCGTGATGCGGTATGCAGAGTCACTACAAGCGGCATAGTAGAACACTGAAGAAGCATCTAAGTTTATGCAATCGCCCAGTAAGAAGAGCTACATTTCAAGTTTTAGTTATCGATTAATGAATTATTGGGCGGTTTGGTGCCTTGGACCAGACCGAGGACCTTAAGACTTTGCATGAACCGAGGACTGGCAGCCAGGTAACACGAGAAATTGTGTGAAGTGTTAATATGTAGTAAAAACCTAAGAAAATCTCCCGTTTCCGTCATTTACTATCGAATCGACATAACGCCAGATCGTCACAGTGGACGCTTTTCTCTCTGAAACGGTTACATTTATCGTCTGCAAGCCCTTGTCGCGTGATGCGGTATGCAGACACAGTACAAGCAGCACACTAGAACACAGAATAAGAATCTACGTTGATGCAATCGGCCAGTAAGAAGAGCTACATTTCAAGTTTTAGTTATCGATTAATGAATTATTGGGCGGTTTGGTGCCTTGGATCAGACCGAGGACCTTAAGATTTTGCATGAACCGAGGACTGGCAGCCAGGTAACACGAGAAATTGTGTGAAGTGTTAATATGTAGTAAAAACCTAAGAAAATCTCCCGTTTCCGTCATTTACTATCGAATCGACATAACGCCAGATCGTCACAGTGGTCGCTTTTCTCTCTGAAACGGTTACATTTATCGTCTGCAAGCCCTTGTCGCGTGATGCGGTATGCAGACACAGTACAAGCAGCACACTAGAACACAGAATAAGAATCTACGTTGATGCAATCGGCCAGTAAGAAGAGCTACATTTCAAGTTTTAGTTATCGATTAATGAATTATTGGGCGGTTTGGTGCCTTGGACCAGACCGAGGACCTTAAGAGTTTGCATGAACCGAGGACTGGCAGCCAGGTAACACGAGAAATTGTGTAAAGTGTTAATATGTAGTAAAAACCTAAGAAAATCTCCCGTTTCCGTCATTTACTATCGAATCGACATAACGCCAGATCGTCACAGTGGTCGCTTTTCTCTCTGAAACGGTTACATTTATCGTCTGCAAGCCCTTGTCGCGTGATGCGGTATGCAGACACAGTACAAGCAGCACACTAGAACACAGAATAAGAATCTACGTTGATGCAATCGGCCAGTAAGAAGAGCTACATTTCAAGTTTTAGTTATCGATTAATGAATTATTGGGCGGTTTGGTGCCTTGGACCAGACCGAGGACCTTAAGATTTTGCATGAACCGAGGACTGGCAGCCAGGTAACACGAGAAATTGTGTAAAGTGTTAATATGTAGTAAAAACCTAAGAAAATCTCCCGTTTCCGTCATTTACTATCGAATCGACATAACGCCAGATCGTCACAGTGGTCGCTTTTCTCTCTGAAACGGTTACATTTATCGTCTGCAAGCCCTTGTCGCGTGATGCGGTATGCAGACACAGTACAAGCAGCACACTAGAACACAGAATAAGAATCTACGTTGATGCAATCGGCCAGTAAGAAGAGCTACATTTCAAGTTTTAGTTATCGATTAATGAATTATTGGGCGGTTTGGTGCCTTGGACCAGACCGAGGACCTTAAGATTTTGCATGAACCGAGGACTGGCAGCCAGGTAACACGAGAAATTGTGTAAAGTGTTAATATGTAGTAAAAACCTAAGAAAATCTCCCGTTTCCGTCATTTACTATCGAATCGACATAACGCCAGATCGTCACAGTGGTCGCTTTTCTCTCTGAAACGGTTACATTTATCGTCTGCAAGCCCTTGTCGCGTGATGCGGTATGCAGACACAGTACAAGCAGCACACTAGAACACAGAATAAGAATCTACGTTGATGCAATCGGCCAGTAAGAAGAGCTACATTTCAAGTTATAGTTATCGATTAATGAATTATTGGGCGGTTTGGTGCCTTGGACCAGACCGAGGACCTTAAGATTTTGCATGAACCGAGGACTGGCAGCCAGGTAACACGAGAAATTGTGTAAAGTGTTAATATGTAGTAAAAACCTAAGAAAATCTCCCGTTTCCGTCATTTACTATCGAATCGACATAACGCCAGATCGTCACAGTGGTGGCTTTTCTCTCTGAAACGGTTACATTTATCGTCTGCAAGCCCTTGTCGCGTGATGCGGTATGCAGACACAGTACAAGCAGCACACTAGAACACAGAATAAGAATCTACGTTGATGCAATCGGCCAGTAAGAAGAGCTACATTTCAAGTTTTAGTTATCGATTAATGAATTATTGGGCGGTTTGGTGCCTTGGACCAGACCGAGGACCTTAAGATTTTGCATGAACCGAGGACTGGCAGCCAGGTAACACGAGAAATTGTGTGAAGTGTTAATATGTAGTAAAAACCTAAGGAAATCTCCCGTTTCCGTCATTTACTATCGAATCGACATAACGCCAGATCGTCACAGTGGTCGTTTTCTCTCTGAAACGGTTACATTTATCGTCTGCAAGCCCTTGTCGCGTGATGCGGTATGCAGAGTCACTACAAGCGGCATAGTAGAACACTGAAGAAGCATCTAAGTTATTGCAATCGGCCAGTAAGAAGAGCTACATTTCAAGTTTTAGTTATCGATTAATGAATTATTGGGCGGTTTGGTGCCTTGGACCAGACCGAGGACCTTAAGATTTTGCATGAACCGAGGACTGGCAGCCAGGTAACACGAGAAATTGTGTAAAGTGTTAATATGTAGTAAAAACCTAAGAAAATCTCCCGTTTCCGTCATTTACTATCGAATCGACATAACGCCAGATCGTCACATTGGTCGTTTTCTCTCTGAAACGGTTACATTTACCGTCTGCAAGCCCTTGTCGCGTGATGCGGTATGCAGACACAGTACAAGCAGCACACTAGAACACAGAATAAGAATCTACGTTGATGCAATCGGCCAGTAAGAAGAGCTACATTTCAAGTTTTAGTTATCGATTAATGAATTATTGGGCGGTTTGGTGCCTTGGACCAGACCGAGGACCTTAAGATTTTGCATGAACCGAGGACTGGCAGCCAGGTAACACGAGAAATTGTGTAAAGTGTTAATATGTAGTAAAAACCTAAGAAAATCTCCCGTTTCCGTCATTTACTATCGAATCGACATAACGCCAGATCGTCACAGTGGTCGCTTTTCTCTCTGAAACGGTTACATTTATCGTCTGCAAGCCGTTGTCGCGTGATGCGGTATGCAGACACAGTACAAGCAGCACACTAGAACACAGAATAAGAATCTACGTTGATGCAATCGGCCAGTAAGAAGAGCTACATTTCAAGTTTTAGTTATCGATTAATGAATTATTGGGCGGTTTGGTGCCTTGGACCAGACGGAGGACCTTAAGATTTTGCATGAACCGAGGACTGGCAGCCAGGTAACACGAGAAATTGTGTAAAGTGTTAATATGTAGTAAAAACCTAAGAAAATCTCCCGTTTCCGTCATTTACTATTGAATCGACATAATGCCAGATCGTCACATTGGTCGCTTTTCTCTCTGAAACGGTTACATTTATCGTCTGCAAGCCCTTGTCGCGTGATGCGGTATGCAGACACAGTACAAGCAGCACACTAGAACACAGAATAAGAATCTACGTTGATGCAATCGGCCAGTAAGAAGAGCTACATTTCAAGTTTTAGTTATCGATTAATGAATTATTGGGCGGTTTGGTGCCTTGGACCAGACCGAGGACCTTAAGATTTTGCATGAACCGAGGACTGGCAGCCAGGTAACACGAGAAATTGTGTAAAGTGTTAATATGTAGTAAAAACCTAAGAAAATCTCCCGTTTCCGTCATTTACTCTCGAATCGACATAACGCCAGATCGTCACAGTGGTCGCTTTTCTCTCTGAAACGGTTACATTTATCGTCTGCAAGCCCTTGTCACGTGATGCGGTATGCAGACACAGTACAAGCAGCACACTAGAACACAGAATAAGAATCTACGTTGATGCAATCGGCCAGTAAGAAGAGCTACATTTCAAGTTTTAGTTATCGATTAATGAATTATTGGGCGGTTTGGTGCCTTGGACCAGACCGAGGACCTTAAGATTTTGCATGAACCGAGGACTGGCAGCCAGGTAACACGAGAAATTGTGTAAAGTGTTAATATGTAGTAAAAACCTAAGAAAATCTCCCGTTTCCGTCATTTACTATCGAATCGACATAACGCCAG
Source organism: Schistocerca cancellata (assembly GCF_023864275.1). Lineage (NCBI taxonomy): Eukaryota > Metazoa > Arthropoda > Insecta > Orthoptera > Acrididae > Schistocerca > Schistocerca cancellata. The sequence continues at coordinate 2,120,210 of NW_026047135.1, forward strand.
ATCGTCACAGTGGTCGCTTTTCTCTCTGAAACGGTTACATTTATCGTCTGCAAGCCCTTGTCGCGTGATGCGGTATGCAGACACAGTACAAGCAGCAAACTAGAACACAGAATAAGAATCTACGTTGATGCAATCGGCCAGTAAGAAGAGCTACATTTCAAGTTTTAGTTATCGATTAATGAATTATTGGGCGATTTGGTGCCTTGGACCAGACCGAGGACCTTAAGATTTTGCATGAACCGAGGACTGGCAGCCAGGTAACACGAGAAATTGTGTAAAGTGTTAATATGTAGTAAAAACCTAAGAAAATCTCCCGTTTCCGTCATTTACTATCGAATCGACATAACGCCAGATCGTCACAGTGGTCGCTTTTCTTTCTGAAACGGTTACATTTATCGTCTGCAAGCCCTTGTCGCGTGATGCGGTATGCAGACACAGTACAAGCAGCACACTAGAACACAGAATAAGAATCTACGTTGATGCAATCGGCCAGTAAGAAGAGCTACATTTCAAGTTTTAGTTATCGATTAATGAATTATTGGGCGATTTGGTGCCTTGGACCAGACCGAGGACCTTAAGATTTTGCATGAACCGAGGACTGGCAGCCAGGTAACACGAGAAATTGTGTAAAGTGTTAATATGTAGTAAAAACCTAAGAAAATCTCCCGTTTCCGTCATTTACTATCGAATCGACATAACGCCAGATCGTCACAGTGGTCGCTTTTCTCTCTGAAACGGTTACATTTATCGTCTGCAAGCCCTTGTCGCGTGATGCGGTATGCAGACACAGTACAAGCAGCACACTAGAACACAGAATAAGAATCTACGTTGATGCAATCGGCCAGTAAGAAGAGCTACATTTCAAGTTTTAGTTATCGATTAATGAATTATTGGGCGGTTTGGTGCCTTGGACCAGACCGAGGACCTTAAGATTTTGCATGAACCGAGGACTGGCAGCCAGGTAACACGAGAAATTGTGTAAAGTGTTAATATGTAGTAAAAACCTAAGAAAATCTCCCGTTTCCGTCATTTACTATCGAATCGACATAACGCCAGATCGTCACAATGGTCGTTTTCTCTCTGAAACGGTTACATTTATCGTCTGCAAGCCCTTGTCGCGTGATGCGGTATGCAGAGTCACAACAAGCGGCATAGTAGAACACTGAAGAAGCATCTAAGTTTATGCAATCGCCCAGTAAGAAGAGCTACATTTCAAGTTTTAGTTATCGATTAATGAATTATTGGGCGGTTTGGTGCCTTGGACCAGACCGAGGACCTTAAGACTTTGCATGAACCGAGGACTGGCAGCCAGGTAACACGAGAAATTGTGTGAAGTGTTAATATGTAGTAAAAACCTAAGAAAATCTCCCGTTTCCGTCATTTACTATCGAATCGACATAACGCCAGATCGTCACAGTGGTCGCTTTTCTCTCTGAAACGGTTACATTTATCGTCTGCAAGCCCTTGTCGCGTGACGCGGTATGCAGACACAGTACAAGCAGCACACTAGAACACAGAATAAGAATCTACGTTGATGCAATCGGCCAGTAAGAAGAGCTACATTTCAAGTTTTAGTTATCGATTAATGAATTATTGGGCGGTTTGGTGCCTTGGATCAGACCGAGGACCTTAAGATTTTGCATGAACCGAGGACTGGCAGCCAGGTAACACGATAAATTGTGTAAAGTGTTAATATGTAGTAAAAACCTAAGAAAATCTCCCGTTTCCGTCATTTACTATTGAATCGACATAACGCCAGATCGTCACATTGGTCGCTTTTCTCTCTGAAACGGTTACATTTATCGTCTGCAAGCCCTTGTCGCGTGATGCGGTATGCAGACACAGTACAAGCAGCACACTAGAACACAGAATAAGAATCTACGTTGATGCAATCGGCCAGTAAGATGAGCTACATTTCAAGTTTTAGTTATCGATTAATGAATTATTGGGCGGTTTGGTGCCTTGGACCAGACCGAGGACCTTAAGATTTTGCATGAACCGAGGACTGGCAGCCAGGTAACACGAGAAATTGTGTAAAGTGTTAATATGTAGTAAAAACCTAAGAAAATCTCCCGTTTCCGTCATTTACTCTCGAATCGACATAACGCCAGATCGTCACAGTGGTCGCTTTTCTCTCTGAAACGGTTACATTTATCGTCTGCAAGCCGTTGTCGCGTGATGCGGTATGCAGACACAGTACAAGCAGCACACTAGAACACAGAATAAGAATCTACGTTGATGCAATCGGCCAGTAAGAAGAGCTACATTTCAAGTTTTAGTTATCGATTAATGAATTATTGGGCGGTTTGGTGCCTTGGACCAGACCAAGGACCTTAAGATTTTGCATGAACCGAGGACTGGCAGCCAGGTAACACGAGAAATTGTGTAAAGTGTTAATATGTAGTAAAAACCTAAGAAAATCTCCCGTTTCCGTCATTTACTATCGAATCGACATAACGCCAGATCGTCACAGTGGTCGCTTTTCTCTCTGAAACGGTTACATTTATCGTCTGCAAGCCCTTGTCGCGTGATGCGGTATGCAGACACAGTACAAGCAGCAAACTAGAACACAGAATAAGAATCTACGTTGATGCAATCGGCCAGTAAGAAGAGCTACATTTCAAGTTTTAGTTATCGATTAATGAATTATTGGGCGATTTGGTGCCTTGGACCAGACCGAGGACCTTAAGATTTTGCATGAACCGAGGACTGGCAGCCAGGTAACACGAGAAATTGTGTAAAGTGTTAATATGTAGTAAAAACCTAAGAAAATCTCCCGTTTCCGTCATTTACTATCGAATCGACATAACGCCAGATCGTCACAGTGGTCGCTTTTCTTTCTGAAACGGTTACATTTATCGTCTGCAAGCCCTTGTCGCGTGATGCGGTATGCAGACACAGTACAAGCAGCACACTAGAACACAGAATAAGAATCTACGTTGATGCAATCGGCCAGTAAGAAGAGCTACATTTCAAGTTTTAGTTATCGATTAATGAATTATTGGGCGATTTGGTGCCTTGGACCAGACCGAGGACCTTAAGATTTTGCATGAACCGAGGACTGGCAGCCAGGTAACACGAGAAATTGTGTAAAGTGTTAATATGTAGTAAAAACCTAAGAAAATCTCCCGTTTCCGTCATTTACTCTCGAATCGACATAACGCCAGATCGTCACAGTGGTCGCCTTTCTCTCTGAAACGGTTACATTTATCGTCTGCAAGCCCTTGTCGCGTGATGCGGTATGCAGACACAGTACAAGCAGCACACTAGAACACAGAATAAGAATCTACGTTGATGCAATCGGCCAGTAAGAAGAGCTACATTTCAAGTTTTAGTTATCGATTAATGAATTATTGGGCGGTTTGGTGCCTTGGACCAGACCGAGGACCTTAAGATTTTGCATGAACCGAGGACTGGCAGCCAGGTAACACGAGAAATTGTGTAAAGTGTTAATATGTAGTAAAAACCTAAGAAAATCTCCCGTTTCCGTCATTTACTATCGAATCGACATAACGCCAGATCGTCACAGTGGTCGCTTTTCTCTCTGAAACGGTTACATTTATCGTCTGCAAGCCCTTGTCGCGTGATGCGGTATGCAGACACAGTACAAGCAGCAAACTAGAACACAGAATAAGAATCTACGTTGATGCAATCGGCCAGTAAGAAGAGCTACATTTCAAGTTTTAGTTATCGATTAATGAATTATTGGGCGATTTGGTGCCTTGGACCAGACCGAGGACCTTAAGATTTTGCATGAACCGAGGACTGGCAGCCAGGTAACACGAGAAATTGTGTAAAGTGTTAATATGTAGTAAAAACCTAAGAAAATCTCCCGTTTCCGTCATTTACTATCGAATCGACATAACGCCAGATCGTCACAGTGGTCGCTTTTCTTTCTGAAACGGTTACATTTATCGTCTGCAAGCCCTTGTCGCGTGATGCGGTATGCAGACACAGTACAAGCAGCACACTAGAACACAGAATAAGAATCTACGTTGATGCAATCGGCCAGTAAGAAGAGCTACATTTCAAGTTTTAGTTATCGATTAATGAATTATTGGGCGGTTTGGTGCCTTGGACCAGACCGAGGACCTTAAGATTTTGCATGAACCGAGGACTGGCAGCCAGGTAACACGAGAAATTGTGTAAAGTTTTAATATGTAGTAAAAACCTAAGAAAATCTCCCGTTTCCGTCATTTACTATCGAATCGACATAACGCCAGATCGTCACAGTGGTCGCTTTTCTCTCTGAAACGGTTACATTTATCGTCTGCAAGCCCTTGTCGCGTGATGCGGTATGCAGACACAGTACAAGCGGCACACTAGAACACAGAATAAGAATCTACGTTGATGCAATCGGCCAGTAAGAAGAGCTACATTTCAAGTTTTAGTTATCGATTAATGAATTATTGGGCGGTTTGGTGCCTTGGACCAGACCGAGGACCTTAAGATTTTGCATGAACCGAGGACTGGCAGCCAGGTAACACGAGAAATTGTGTAAAGTGTTAATATGTAGAAAAAACCTAAGAAAATCTCCCGTTTCCGTCATTTACTATCGAATCGACATAACGCCAGATCGTCACAGTGGTCGCTTTTCTCTCTGAAACGGTTACATTTATCGTCTGCAAGCCCTTGTCGCGTGATGCGGTATGCAGACACAGTACAAGCAGCACACTAGAACACAGAATAAGAATCTACGTTGATGCAATCGGCCAGTAAGAAGAGCTACATTTCAAGTTTTAGTTATCGATTAATGAATTATTGGGCGGTTTGGTGCCTTGGACCAGACCGAGGACCTTAAGATTTTGCATGAACCGAGGACTGGCAGCCAGGTAACACGAGAAATTGTGTAAAGTGTTAATATGTAGTAAAAACCTAAGAAAATCTCCCGTTTCCGTCATTTACTATCGAATCGACATAACGCCAGATCGTCACAGTGGTCGCTTTTCTCTCTGAAACGGTTACATTTATCGTCTGCAAGTCCTTGTCGCGTGATGCGGTATGCAGAGTCACTACAAGCGGCATAGTAGAACACTGAAGAAGCATCTAAATTTATGCAATCGCCCAGTAAGAAGAGCTACATTTCAAGTTTTAGTTATCGATTAATGAATTATTGGGCGGTTTGGTGCCTTGGACCAGACCGAGGACCTTAAGATTTTGCATGAACCGAGGAATGGCAGCCAGGTAACACGAGAAATTGTGTAAAGTGTTAATATGTAGAAAAAACCTAAGAAAATCTCCCGTTTCCGTCATTTACTATCGAATCGACATAACGCCAGATCGTCACATTGGTCGCTTTTCTCTCTGAAACGGTTACATTTATCGTCTGCAAGCCCTTGTCGCGTGATGCGGTATGCAGACACAGTAGAAGCAGCACACTAGAACACAGAATAAGAATCTACGTTGATGCAATCGGCCAGTAAGAAGAGCTACATTTCAAGTTTTAGTTATCGATTAATGAATTATTGGGCGGTTTGGTGCCTTGGACCAGACCGAGGACCTTAAGATTTTGCATGAACCGAGGACTGGCAGCCAGGTAACACGAGAAATTGTGTAAAGTGTTAATATGTAGTAAAATCCTAAGAAAATCTCCCGTTTCCGTCATTTACTATCGAATCGACATAACGCCAGATCGTCACATTGTACGCTTTTCTCTCTGAAACGGTTACATTTATCGTCTGCAAGCCCTTGTCGCGTGATGCGGTATGCAGACACAGTACAAGCAGCACACTAGAACACAGAATAAGAATCTACGTTGATGCAATCGGCCAGTAAGAAGAGCTACATTTCAAGTTTTAGTTATCGATTAATGAATTATTGGGCGGTTTGGTGCCTTGGACCAGACCGAGGACCTTAACATTTTGCATGAACCGAGGACTGGCAGCCAGGTAACACGAGAAATTGTGTAAAGTTTTAATATGTAGTAAAAACCTAAGAAAATCTCCCGTTTCCGTCATTTACTATCGAATCGACATAACGCCAGATCGTCACAGTGGTCGCTTTTCTCTCTGAAACGGTTACATTTATCGTCTGCAAGCCCTTGTCGCGTGATGCGGTATGCAGACACAGTACAAGCGGCACACTAGAACACAGAATAAGAATCTACGTTGATGCAATCGGACAGTAAGAAGAGCTACATTTCAAGTTTTAGTTATCGATTAATGAATTATTGGGCGGTTTGGTGCCTTGGACCAGACCGAGGACCTTAAGATTTTGCATGAACCGAGGACTGGCAGCCAGGTAACACGAGAAATTGTGTAAAGTGTTAATATGTAGAAAAAACCTAAGAAAATCTCCCGTTTCCGTCATTTACTATCGAATCGACATAACGCCAGATCGTCACAGTGGTCGCTTTTCTCTCTGAAACGGTTACATTTATCGTCTGCAAGCCCTTGTCGCGTGATGCGGTATGCAGACACAGTACAAGCAGCACACTAGAACACAGAATAAGAATCTACGTTGATGCAATCGGCCAGTAAGAAGAGCTACATTTCAAGTTTTAGTTATCGATTAATGAATTATTGGGCGGTTTGGTGCCTTGGACCAGACCGAGGACCTTAAGATTTTGAATGAACCGAGGACTGGCAGCCAGGTAACACGAGAAATTGTGTAAAGTGTTAATGTGTAGTAAAAACCTAAGAAAATCTCCCGTTTCCGTCATTTACTATCGAATCGACATAACGCCAGATCGTCACAGTGGTCGCTTTTCTCTCTGAAACGGTTACATTTATCGTCTGCAAGCCCTTGTCGCGTGATGCGGTATGCAGAGTCACTACAAGCGGCATAGTAGAACACTGAAGAAGCATCTAAATTTATGCAATCGCCCAGTAAGAAGAGCTACATTTCAAGTTTTAGTTATCGATTAATGAATTATTGGGCGGTTTGGTGCCTTGGACCAGACCGAGGACCTTAAGATTTTGCATGAACCGAGGACTGGCAGCCAGGTAACACGAGAAATTGTGTAAAGTGTTAATATGTAGAAAAAACCTAAGAAAATCTCCCGTTTCCGTCATTTACTATCGAATCGACATAACGCCAGATCGTCACATTGGTCGCTTTTCTCTCTGAAACGGTTACATTTATCGTCTGCAAGCCCTTGTCGCGTGATGCGGTATGCAGACACAGTACAAGCAGCACACTAGAACACAGAATAAGAATCTACGTTGATGCAATCGGCCAGTAAGAAGAGTTACATTTCAAGTTTTAGTTATCGATTAATGAATTATTGGGCGGTTTGGTGCCTTGGACCAGACCGAGGACCTTAAGATTTTGCATGAACCGAGGACTGGCAGCCAGGTAACACGAGAAATTGTGTAAAGTGTTAATATGTAGTAAAATCCTAAGAAAATCTCCCGTTTCCGTCATTTACTATCGAATCGACATAACGCCAGATCGTCACATTGTACGCTTTTCTCTCTGAAACGGTTACATTTATCGTCTGCAAGCCCTTGTCGCGTGATGCGGTATGCAGACACAGTACAAGCAGCACACTAGAACACAGAATAAGAATCTACGTTGATGCAATCGGCCAGTAAGAAGAGCTACATTTCAAGTTTTAGTTATCGATTAATGAATTATTGTTCGGTTTGGTGCCTTGGACCAGACCGAGGACCTTAAGATTTTGCATGAACCGAGGACTGGCAGCCAGGTAACACGAGAAATTGTGTAAAGTGTTAATATGTAGTAAAAACCTAAGAAAATCTCCCGTTTCCATCATTTACTATCGAATCGACATAACGCCAGATCGTCACATTGGTCGTTTTCTCTCTGAAACGGTTACATTTATCGTCTGCAAGCCCTTGTCGCGTGATGCGGTATGCAGACACAGTACAAGCAGCACACTAGAACACAGAATAAGAATCTACGTTGATGCAATCGGCCAGTAAGAAGAGCTACATTTCAAGTTTTACTTATCGATTAATGAATTATTGGGCGGTTTGGTGCCTTGGACCAGACCGAGGACCTTAAGATTTTGCATGAACCGAGGACTGGCAGCCAGGTAACACGAGAAATTGTGTAAAGTGTTAATATGTAGTAAAAACCTAAGAAAATCTCCCGTTTCCGTCATTTACTATCGAATCGACATAACGCCAGATCGTCACAGTGGTCGCTTTTCTCTCTGAAACGGTTACATTTATCGTCTGCAAGCCGTTGTCGCGTGATGCGGTATGCAGACACAGTACAAGCAGCACACTAGAACACAGAATAAGAATCTACGTTGATGCAATCGGCCAGTAAGAAGAGCTACATTTCAAGTTTTACTTATCTATTAATGAATTATTGGGCGGTTTGGTGCCTTGGACCAGACCGAGGACCTTAAGATTTTGCATGAACCGAGGACTGGCAGCCAGGTAACACGAGAAATTGTGTAAAGTGTTAATATGTAGTAAAAACCTAAGAAAATCTCCCGTTTCCGTCATTTACTATCGAATCGACATAACGCCAGATCGTCACAGTGGTCGCTTTTCTCTCTGAAACGGTTACATTTATCGTCTGCAAGCCCTTGTCGCGTGATGCGGTATGCAGAGTCACTACAAGCGGAATAGTAGAACACTGAAGAAGCATCTAAGTTTATGCAATCGCCCAGTAAGAAGAGCTGCAGTTCAAGTTTTAGTTATCGATTAATGAATTATTGGGCGGTTTGGTGCCTTGGACCAGACCGAGGACCTTAAGATATTGCATGAACCGAGGACTGGCAGCCAGGTAACACGAGAAATTGTGTAAAGTGTTAATATGTAGTAAAAACCTAAGAAAATCTCCCGTTTCCGTCATTTACTATCGAATCGACATAACGCCAGATCGTCACATTGGTCGCTTTTCTCTCTGAAACGGTTACATTTATCGTCTGCAAGCCGTTGTCGCGTGATGCGGTATGCAGACACAGTACAAGCAGCACACTAGAACACAGAATAAGAATCTACGTTGATGCAATCGGCCAGTAAGAAGAGCTACATTTCAAGTTTTAGTTATCGATTAATGAATTATTGGGCGGTTTGGTGCCTTGGACCAGACCGAGGCCCTTAAGATTTTGCATGAACCGAGGACTGGCAGCCAGGTAACACGAGAAATTGTGTAAAGTGTTAATATGTAGTAAAAACCTGAGAAAATCTCCCGTTTCCGTCATTTACTATCGAATCGACATAACGCCAGATCGTCACAGTGGTCGCTTTTCTCTCTGAAACGGTTACATTTATCGTCTGCAAGCCCTTGTCGCGTGATGCGGTATGCAGACACAGTACAAGCAGCACACTAGAACACAGAATAAGAATCTACGTTGATGCAATCGGCCAGTAAGAAGAGCTACATTTCAAGTTTTACTTATCGATTAATGAATTATTGGGCGGTTTGGTGCCTTGGACCAGACCGAGGACCTTAAGATTTTGCATGAACCGAGGACTGACAGCCAGGTAACACGAGAAATTGTGTAAAGTGTTAATATGTAGTAAAAACCTAAGAAAATCTCCCGTTTCCGTCATTTACTATCGAATCGACATAACGCCAGATCGTCACAGTGGTCGCTTTTCTCTCAGAAACGGTTACATTTATCGTCTGCAAGCCCTTGTAGCGTGATGCGGTATGCAGAGTCACTACAAGCGGCATAGTAGAACACTGAAGAAGCATCTAAATTTATGCAATCGCCCAGTAAGAAGAGCTACATTTCAAGTTTTAGTTATCGATTAATGAATTATTGGGCGGTTTGGTGCCTTGGACCAGACCGAGGACCCTAAGATTTTGCATGAACCGAGGACTGGCAGCCAGGTAACACGAGCAATTGTGTAAAGTGTTCATATGTAGTAAAAACCTAAGAAAATCTCCCGTTTCCGTCATTTACTATCGAATCGACATAACGCCAGATCGTCACAGTGGTCGTTTTCTCTCTGAAACGGTTACATTTATCATCTGCAAGCCCTTGTCGCGTGATGCGGTATGCAGAGTCACTACAAGCAGCATAGTAGAACACTGAAGAAGCATCTAAGTTTATGCAATCGCCCAGTAAGAAGAGCTACATTTCAAGTTTTAGTTATCGATTAATGAATTATTGGGCGGTTTGGTGCCTTGGACCAGACCGAGGACCTTAAGATTTTGCATGATTCGAGGACTCGCAGCCAGGTAACACGAGAAATTGTGTAAAGTGTTAATATGTAGTAAAAACCTAAGAAAATCTCCCGTTTCCGTCATTTACTATCGAATCGACATAACGCCAGATCGTCACATTGGTCGCTTTTCTCTCTGAAACGGTTACATTTACCGTCTGCAAGCCCTTGTCGCGTGATGCGGTATGCAGACACAGTACAAGCAGCACACTAGAACACAGAATAAGAATCTACGTTGATGCAATCGGCCAGTAAGGAGAGCTACATTTCAAGTTTTAGTTATCGATTAATGAATTATTGGGCGGTTTGGTGCCTTGGACCAGACCGAGGACCTTAAGATTTTGCATGAACCGAGGACTGGCAGCCAGGTAACACGAGAAATTGTGTAAAGTGTTAATATGTAGTAAAAACCTAAGAAAATCTCCCGTTTCCGTCATTTACTATCGAATCGACATAACGCCAGATCGTCACATTGGTCGCTTATCTCTCTGAAACGGTTACATTTATCGTCTGCAAGCCGTTGTCGCGTGATGCGGTATGCAGACACAGTACAAGCAGCACACTAGAACACAGAATAAGAATCTACGTTGATGCAATCGGCCAGTAAGAAGAGCTACATTTCAAGTTTTAGTTATCGATTAATGAATTATTGGGCGGTTTGGTGCCTTGGACCAGACCGAGGACCTTAAGATTTTGCATGAACCGAGGACTGGCAGCCAGGTAACACGAGAAATTGTGTAAAGTGTTAATATGTAGTAAAAACCTAAGAAAATCTCCCGTTTCCGTCATTTACTATCGAATCGACATAACGCCAGATCGTCACAGTGGTCGCTTTTCTCTCTGAAACGGTTACATTTATCGTCTGCAAGCCGTTGTCGCGTGATGCGGTATGCAGACACAGTACAAGCAGCACACTAGAACACAGAATAAGAATCTACGTTGATGCAATCGGCCAGTAAGAAGAGCTACATTTCAAGTTTTAGTTATCGATTAATGAATTATTGGGCGGTTTGGTGCCTTGGACCAGACCGAGGACCTTAAGATTTTGCATGAACCGAGGACTGGCAGCCAGGTAACACGAGAAATTGTGTAAAGTGTTAATATGTAGTAAAAACCTGAGAAAATCTCCCGTTTCCGTCATTTACTATCGAATCGACATAACGCCAGATCGTCACAGTGGTCGCTTTTCTCTCTGAAACGGTTACATTTATCGTCTGCAAGCCCTTGTCGCGTGATGCGGTATGCAGACACAGTACAAGCAGCACACTAGAACACAGAATAAGAATCTACGTTGATGCAATCGGCCAGTAAGAAGAGCTACATTTCAAGTTTTAGTTATCGATTAATGAATTATTGGGCGGTTTGGTGCCTTGGACCAGACCGAGGACCTTAAGATTTTGCATGAACCGAGGACTGGCAGCCAGGTAACACGAGAAATTGTGTAAAGTGTTAATATGTAGTAAAAACCTAAGAAAATCTCCCGTTTCCGTCATTTACTATCGAATCGACATAACGCCAGATCGTCACAGTGGTCGCTTTTCTCTCTGAAACGGTTACATTTATCGTCTGCAAGCCCTTGTCGCGTGATGCGGTATGCAGAGTCACTACAAGCGGCATAGTAGAACACTGAAGAAGCATCTAAATTTATGCAATCGCCCAGTAAGAAGAGCTACATTTCAAGTTTTAGTTATCGATTAATGAATTATTGGGCGGTTTGGTGCCTTGGACCAGACCGAGGACCCTAAGATTTTGCATGAACCGAGGACTGGCAGCCAGGTAACACGAGCAATTGTGTAAAGTGTTAATATGTAGTAAAAACCTAAGAAAATCTCCCGTTTCCGTCATTTACTATCGAATCGACATAACGCCAGATCGTCACAGTGGTCGTTTTCTCTCTGAAACGGTTACATTTATCGTCTGCAAGCCCTTGTCGCGTGATGCGGTATGCACAGTCACTACAAGCAGCATAGTAGAACACTGAAGAAGCATCTAAGTTTATGAAATCGCCCAGTAAGAAGAGCTACATTTCAAGTTTTAGTTATCGATTAATGAATTATTGGGCGGTTTGGTGCCTTGGACCAGACCGAGGACCTTAAGATTTTGCATGATTCGAGGACTCGCAGCCAGGTAACACCAGAAATTGTGTAAAGTGTTAATATGTAGTAAAAACCTAAGAAAATCTCCCGTTTCCGTCATTTACTATCGAATCGACATAACGCCAGATCGTCACATTGGTCGCTTTTCTCTCTGAAACGGTTACATTTACCGTCTGCAAGCCCTTGTCGCGTGATGCGGTATGCAGACACAGTACAAGCAGCACACTAGAACACAGAATAAGAATCTACGTTGATGCAATCGGCCAGTAAGGAGAGCTACATTTCAAGTTTTAGTTATCGATTAATGAATTATTGGGCGGTTTGGTGCCTTGGACCAGACCGAGGACCTTAAGATTTTGCATGAACCGAGGACTGGCAGCCAGGTAACACGAGAAATTGTGTAAAGTGTTAATATGTTGTAAAAACCTAAGAAAATCTCCCGTTTCCGTCATTTACTATCGAATCGACATAACGCCAGATCGTCACAGTGGTCGCTTTTCTCTCTGAAACGGTTACATTTATCGTCTGCAAGCCCTTGTCGCGTGATGCGGTATGCAGAGTCACTACAAGCGGCATAGTAGAACACTGAAGAAGCATCTAAATTTATGCAATCGCCCAGTAAGAAGAGCTACATTTCAAGTTTTAGTTATCGATTAATGAATTATTGGGCGGTTTGGTGCCTTGGACCAGACCGAGGACCTTAAGATTTTGCATGAACCGAGGACTGGCAGCGGGTAACACGAGAAATTGTGTAAAGTGTTAATATGTAGTAAAAACCTAAGAAAATCTCCCGTTTCCGTCATTTACTATCGAATCGACATAACGCCAGATCGTCACAGTGGTCGCTTTTCTCTCTGAAACGGTTACATTTATCGTCTGCAAGCCCTTGTCGCGTGATGCGGTATGCAGACTCAGTACAAGCAGCGCACTAGAACACAGAATAAGAATCTACGTTGATGCAATCGGCCAGTAAGAAGAGCTACATTTCAAGTTTTAGTTATCGATTAATGAATTATTGGGCGGTTTGGTGCCTTGGACCAGACCGAGGACCTTAAGATTTTGCATGAACCGAGGACTGGCAGCCAGGTAACACGAGAAATTGTGTAAAGTGTTAATATGTAGTAAAAACCTAAGAAAATCTCCCGTTTCCGTCATTTACTATCGAATCGACATAACGCCAGATCGTCACATTGGTCGCTTTTCTCTCTGAAACGGTTACATTTATCGTCTGCAAGCCCTTGTCGCGTGATGCGGTATGCAGACACAGTACAAGCAGCACACTAGAACACAGAATAAGAATCTACGTTGATGCAATCGGCCAGTAAGAAGAGCTACATTTCAAGTTTTAGTTATCGATTAATGAATTATTGGGCGGTTTGGTGCCTTGGACCAGACCGAGGACCTTAAGATTTTGCATGAACCGAGGACTGGCAGCCAGGTAACACGAGAAATTGTGTAAAGTGTTAATATGTAGTAAAAACCTAAGAAAATCTCCCGTTTCCGTCATTTACTATCGAATCGACATAACGCCAGATCGTCACAGTGGTCGCTTTTCTCTCTGAAATGGTTACATTTATCGTCTGCAAGCCCTTGTCGCGTGATGCGGTATGCAGAGTCACTACAAGCGGCATAGTAGAACACTGAAGAAGCATCTAAATTTATGCAATCGCCCAGTAAGAAGAGCTACATTTCAAGTTTTAGTTATCGATTAATGAATTATTGGGCGGTTTGGTGCCTTGGACCATACCGAGGACCTTAAGATTTTGCATGAACCGAGGACTGGCAGCCAGGTAACACGAGAAATTGTGTAAAGTGTTAATATGTAGTAAAAACCTAAGAAAATCTCCCGTTTCCGTCATTTACTATCGAATCGACATAACGCCAGATCGTCACAGTGGTCGCTTTTCTCTCTGAAACGGTTACATTTATCGTCTGCAAGCCCTTGTCGCGTGATGCGGTATGCAGAGTCACTACAAGCGGAATAGTAGAACACTGAAGAAGCATCTAAGTTTATGCAATCGCCCAGTAAGAAGAGCTGCAGTTCAAGTTTTAGTTATCGATTAATGAATTATTGGGCGGTTTGGTGCCTTGGACCAGACCGAGGACCTTAAGATATTGCATGAACCGAGGACTGGCAGCCAGGTAACACGAGAAATTGTGTAAAGTGTTAATATGTAGTAAAAACCTAAGAAAATCTCCCGTTTCCGTCATTTACTATCGAATCGACATAACGCCAGATCGTCACATTGGTCGCTTTTCTCTCTGAAACGGTTACATTTATCGTCTGCAAGCCGTTGTCGCGTGATGCGGTATGCAGACACAGTACAAGCAGCACACTAGAACACAGAATAAGAATCTACGTTGATGCAATCGGCCAGTAAGAAGAGCTACATTTCAAGTTTTAGTTATCGATTAATGAATTATTGGGCGGTTTGGTGCCTTGGACCAGACCGAGGCCCTTAAGATTTTGCATGAACCGAGGACTGGCAGCCAGGTAACACGAGAAATTGTGTAAAGTGTTAATATGTAGTAAAAACCTGAGAAAATCTCCCGTTTCCGTCATTTACTATCGAATCGACATAACGCCAGATCGTCACAGTGGTCGCTTTTCTCTCTGAAACGGTTACATTTATCGTCTGCAAGCCCTTGTCGCGTGATGCGGTATGCAGACACAGTACAAGCAGCACACTAGAACACAGAATAAGAATCTACGTTGATGCAATCGGCCAGTAAGAAGAGCTACATTTCAAGTTTTACTTATCGATTAATGAATTATTGGGCGGTTTGGTGCCTTGGACCAGACCGAGGACCTTAAGATTTTGCATGAACCGAGGACTGACAGCCAGGTAACACGAGAAATTGTGTAAAGTGTTAATATGTAGTAAAAACCTAAGAAAATCTCCCGTTTCCGTCATTTACTATCGAATCGACATAACGCCAGATCGTCACAGTGGTCGCTTTTCTCTCAGAAACGGTTACATTTATCGTCTGCAAGCCCTTGTAGCGTGATGCGGTATGCAGAGTCACTACAAGCGGCATAGTAGAACACTGAAGAAGCATCTAAATTTATGCAATCGCCCAGTAAGAAGAGCTACATTTCAAGTTTTAGTTATCGATTAATGAATTATTGGGCGGTTTGGTGCCTTGGACCAGACCGAGGACCCTAAGATTTTGCATGAACCGAGGACTGGCAGCCAGGTAACACGAGCAATTGTGTAAAGTGTTCATATGTAGTAAAAACCTAAGAAAATCTCCCGTTTCCGTCATTTACTATCGAATCGACATAACGCCAGATCGTCACAGTGGTCGTTTTCTCTCTGAAACGGTTACATTTATCATCTGCAAGCCCTTGTCGCGTGATGCGGTATGCAGAGTCACTACAAGCAGCATAGTAGAACACTGAAGAGGCATCTAAGTTTATGCAATCGCCCAGTAAGAAGAGCTACATTTCAAGTTTTAGTTATCGATTAATGAATTATTGGGCGGTTTGGTGCCTTGGACCAGACCGAGGACCTTAAGATTTTGCATGATTCGAGGACTCGCAGCCAGGTAACACCAGAAATTGTGTAAAGTGTTAATATGTAGTAAAAACCTAAGAAAATCTCCCGTTTCCGTCATTTACTATCGAATCGACATAACGCCAGATCGTCACATTGGTCGCTTTTCTCTCTGAAACGGTTACATTTACCGTCTGCAAGCCCTTGTCGCGTGATGCGGTATGCAGACACAGTACAAGCAGCACACTAGAACACAGAATAAGAATCTACGTTGATGCAATCGGCCAGTAAGGAGAGCTACATTTCAAGTTTTAGTTATCGATTAATGAATTATTGGGCGGTTTGGTGCCTTGGACCAGACCGAGGACCTTAAGATTTTGCATGAACCGAGGACTGGCAGCCAGGTAACACGAGAAATTGTGTAAAGTGTTAATATGTAGTAAAAACCTAAGAAAATCTCCCGTTTCCGTCATTTACTATCGAATCGACATAACGCCAGATCGTCACATTGGTCGCTTATCTCTCTGAAACGGTTACATTTATCGTCTGCAAGCCGTTGTCGCGTGATGCGGTATGCAGACACAGTACAAGCAGCACACTAGAACACAGAATAAGAATCTACGTTGATGCAATCGGCCAGTAAGAAGAGCTACATTTCAAGTTTTAGTTATCGATTAATGAATTATTGGGCGGTTTGGTGCCTTGGACCAGACCGAGGACCTTAAGATTTTGCATGAACCGAGGACTGGCAGCCAGGTAACACGAGAAATTGTGTAAAGTGTTAATATGTAGTAAAAACCTAAGAAAATCTCCCGTTTCCGTCATTTACTATCGAATCGACATAACGCCAGATCGTCACAGTGGTCGCTTTTCTCTCAGAAACGGTTACATTTATCGTCTGCAAGCCCTTGTAGCGTGATGCGGTATGCAGAGTCACTACAAGCGGCATAGTAGAACACTGAAGAAGCATCTAAATTTATGCAATCGCCCAGTAAGAAGAGCTACATTTCAAGTTTTAGTTATCGATTAATGAATTATTGGGCGGTTTGGTGGCTTGGACCAGACCGAGGACCTTAAGATTTTGCATGAACCGAGGACTGGCAGCCAGGTAACACGAGAAATTGTGTAAAGTGTTAATATGTAGTAAAAACCTAAGAAAATCTCCCGTTTCCGTCATTTACTATCGAATCGACATAACGCCAGATCGTCACAGTGGTCGCTTTTCTCTCTGAAACGGTTACATTTATCGTCTGCAAGCCCTTGTCGCGTGATGCGGTATGCAGAGTCACTACAAGCGGCATAGTAGAACACTGAAGAAGCATCTAAATTTATGCAATCGCCCAGTAAGAAGAGCTACATTTCAAGTTTTAGTTATCGATTAATGAATTATTGGGCGGTTTGGTGCCTTGGACCAGACCGAGGACCTTAAGATTTTGCATGAACCGAGGACTGGCAGCCAGGTAACACGAGAAATTGTGTAAAGTGTTAATATGTAGTAAAAACCTAAGAAAATCTCCCGTTTCCGTCATTTACTATCGAATCGACATAACGCCAGATCGTCACAGTGGTCGCTTTTCTCTCTGAAACGGTTACATTTATCGTCTGCAAGCCCTTGTCGCGTGATGCGGTATGCAGACACAGTACAAGCAGCACACTAGAACACAGAATAAGAATCTACGTTGATGCAATCGGCCAGTAAGAAGAGCTACATTTCAAGTTTTAGTTATCGATTAATGAATTATTGGGCGGTTTGGTGACTTGGACCAGACCGAAGACCTTAAGATTTTGCATGAACCGAGGACTGGCAGCCAGGTAACACGAGAAATTGTGTAAAGTGTTAATATGTAGTAAAAACCTGAGAAAATCTCCCGTTTCCGTCATTTACTATCGAATCGACATAACGCCAGATCGTCACAGTGGTCGCTTTTCTCTCTGAAACGGTTACATTTATCGTCTGCAAGCCCTTGTCGCGTGATGCGGTATGCAGACACAGTACAAGCAGCACACTAGAACACAGAATAAGAATCTACGTTGATGCAATCGGCCAGTAAGAAGAGCTACATTTCAAGTTTTAGTTATCGATTAATGAATTATTGGGCGGTTTGGTGCCTTGGACCAGACCGAGGACCTTAAGATTTTGCATGAACCGAGGACTGGCAGCCAGGTAACACGAGAAATTGTGTAAAGTGTTAATATGTAGTAAAAACCTAAGAAAATCTCCCGTTTCCGTCATTTACTATCGAATCGACATAACGCCAGATCGTCACAGTGGTCGCTTTTCTCTCTGAAACGGTTACATTTATCGTCTGCAAGCCCTTGTCGCGTGATGCGGTATGCAGAGTCACTACAAGCGGCATAGTAGAACACTGAAGAAGCACCTAAATTTATGCAATCGCCCAGTAAGAAGAGCTACATTTCAAGTTTTAGTTATCGATTAATGAATTATTGGGCGGTTTGGTGCCTTGGACCAGACCGAGGACCCTAAGATTTTGCATGAACCGAGGACTGGCAGCCAGGTAACACGAGCAATTGTGTAAAGTGTTAATATGTAGTAAAAACCTAAGAAAATCTCACGTTTCCGTCATTTACTATCGAATCGACATAACGCCAGATCGTCACAGTGGTCGTTTTCTCTCTGAAACGGTTACATTTATCGTCTGCAAGCCGTTGTCGCGTGATGCGGTATGCAGACACAGTACAAGCAGCACACTAGAACACAGAATAAGAATCTACGTTGATGCAATCGGCCAGTAAGAAGAGCTACATTTCAAGTTTTAGTTATCGATTAATGAATTATTGGGCGGTTTGGTGCCTTGGACCAGACCGAGGACCTTAAGATTTTGCATGATTCGAGGACTCGCAGCCAGGTAACACGAGAAATTGTGTAAAGTGTTAATATGTAGTAAAAACCTCAGAAAATCTCCCGTTTCCGTCATTTACTATCGAATCGACATAACGCCAGATCGTCACATTGGTCGCTTTTCTCTCTGAAACGGTTACATTTACCGTCTGCAAGCCCTTGTCGCGTGATGCGGTATGCAGACGCAGTACAAGCAGCACACTAGAACACAGAATAAGAATCTACGTTGATGCAATCGGCCAGTAAGGAGAGCTACATTTCAAGTTTTAGTTATCGATTAATGAATTATTGGGCGGTTTGGTGCCTTGGACCAGACCGAGGACCTTAAGATTTTGCATGAACCGAGGACTGGCAGCCAGGTAACACGAGAAATTGTGTAAAGTGTTAATATGTAGTAAAAACCTAAGAAAATCTCCCGTTTCCGTCATTTACTATCGAATCGACATAACGCCAGATCGTCACAGTGGTCGCTTTTCTCTCTGAAACGGTTACATTTATCGTCTGCAAGCCCTTGTCGCGTGATGCGGTATGCAGAGTCACTACAAGCGGCATAGTAGAACACTGAAGAAGCATCTAAATTTATGCAATCGCCCAGTAAGAAGAGCTACATTTCAAGTTTTAGTTATCGATTAATGAATTATTGGGCGGTTTGGTGCCTTGGACCAGACCGAGGACCCTAAGATTTTGCATGAACCGAGGACTGGCAGCCAGGTAACACGAGCAATTGTGTAAAGTGTTAATATGTAGTAAAAACCTAAGAAAATCTCACGTTTCCGTCATTTACTATCGAATCGACATAACGCCAGATCGTCACAGTGGTCGTTTTCTCTCTGAAACAGTTACATTTATCGTCTGCAAGCCGTTGTCGCGTGATGCGGTATGCAGACACAGTACAAGCAGCACACTAGAACACAGAATAAGAATCTACGTTGATGCAATCGGCCAGTAAGAAGAGCTACATTTCAAGTTTTAGTTATCGATTAATGAATTATTGGGCGGTTTGGTGCCTTGGACCAGACCGAGGACCTTAAGATTTTGCATGATTCGAGGACTCGCAGCCAGGTAACACCAGAAATTGTGTAAAGTGTTAATATGTAGTAAAAACCTAAGAAAATCTCCCGTTTCCGTCATTTACTATCGAATCGACATAACGCCAGATCGTCACATTGGTCGCTTTTCTCTCTGAAACGGTTACATTTACCGTCTGCAAGCCCTTGTCGCGTGATGCGGTATGCAGACACAGTACAAGCAGCACACTAGAACACAGAATAAGAATCTACGTTGATGCAATCCGCCAGTAAGGAGAGCTACATTTCAAGTTTTAGTTATCGATTAATGAATTATTGGGCGGTTTGGTGCCTTGGACCAGACCGAGGACCTTAAGATTTTGCATGAACCGAGGACTGGCAGCCAGGTAACACGAGAAATTGTGTAAAGTGTTAATATGTAGTAAAAACCTAAGAAAATCTCCCGTTTCCGTCATTTACTATCGAATCGACATAACGCCAGATCGTCACATTGGTCGCTTTTCTCTCTGAAACGGTTACATTTATCGTCTGCAAGCCCTTGTCGCGTGATGCGGTATGCAGACACAGTACAAGCAGCACACTAGAACACAGAATAAGAATCTACGTTGATGCAATCGGCCAGTAAGAAGAGCTACATTTCAAGTTTTAGTTATCGATTAATGAATTATTGGGCGGTTTGGTGCCTTGGACCAGACCGAGGACCTTAAGATTTTGCATGAACCGAGGACTGGCAGCCAGGTAACACGAGAAATTGTGTAAAGTGTTAATATGTAGTAAAAACCTAAGAAAATCTCCCGTTTCCGTCATTTACTATCGAATCGACATAACGCCAGATCGTCACAGTGGTCGCTTTTCTCTCTGAAACGGTTACATTTATCGTCTGCAAGCCCTTGTCGCGTGATGCGGTATGCAGACACAGTACAAGCAGCACACTAGAACACAGAATAATAATCTACGTTGATGCAATCGGCCAGTAAGAAGAGCTACATTTCAAGTTTTAGTTATCGATTAATGAATTATTGGGCGGTTTGGTGCCTTGGACCAGACCGAGGACCTTAAGATTTTGCATGAACCGAGGACTGGCAGCCAGGTAACACGAGAAATTGTGTAAAGTGTTAATATGTAGTAAAAACCTAAGAAAATCTCCCGTTTCCGTCATTTACTATCGAATCGACATAACGCCAGATCGTCACAGTGGTCGCTTTTCTCTCTGAAACGGTTACATTTATCGTCTGCAAGCCCTTGTCGCGTGATGCGGTATGCAGAGTCACTACAAGCGGCATAGTAGAACACTGAAGAAGCATCTAAATTTATGCAATCGCCCAGTAAGAAGAGCTACATTTCAAGTTTTAGTTATCGATTAATGAATTATTGGGCGGTTTGGTGCCTTGGACCAGACCGAGGACCCTAAGATTTTGCATGAACCGAGGACTGGCAGCCAGGTAACACGAGCAATTGTGTAAAGTGTTAATATGTAGTAAAAACCTAAGGAAATCTCACGTTTCCGTCATTTACTATCGAATCGACATAACGCCAGATCGTCACAGTGGTCGTTTTCTCTCTGAAACGGTTACATTTATCGTCTGCAAGCCGTTGTCGCGTGATGCGGTATGCAGACACAGTACAAGCAGCACACTAGAACACAGAATAAGAATCTACGTTGATGCAATCGGCCAGTAAGAAGAGCTACATTTCAAGTTTTAGTTATCGATTAATGAATTATTGGGCGGTTTGGTGCCTTGGACCAGACCGAGGACCTTAAGATTTTGCATGATTCGAGGACTCGCAGCCAGGTAACACGAGAAATTGTGTAAAGTGTTAATATGTAGTAAAAACCTAAGAAAATCTCCCGTTTCCGTCATTTACTATCGAATCGACATAACGCCAGATCGTCACATTGGTCGCTTTTCTCTCTGAAACGGTTACATTTACCGTCTGCAAGCCCTTGTCGCGTGATGCGGTATGCAGACGCAGTACAAGCAGCACACTAGAACACAGAATAAGAATCTACGTTGATGCAATCGGCCAGTAAGGAGAGCTACATTTCAAGTTTTAGTTATCGATTAATGAATTAATGGGCGGTTTGGTGCCTTGGACCAGACCGAGGACCTTAAGATTTTGCATGAACCGAGGACTGGCAGCCAGGTAACACGAGAAATTGTGTAAAGTGTTAATATGTAGTAAAAACCTAAGAAAATCTCCCGTTTCCGTCATTTACTATCGAATCGACATAACGCCAGATCGTCACAGTGGTCGCTTTTCTCTCTGAAACGGTTACATTTATCGTCTGCAAGCCCTTGTCGCGTGATGCGGTATGCAGAGTCACTACAAGCGGCATAGTAGAACACTGAAGAAGCATCTAAATTTATGCAATCGCCCAGTAAGAAGAGCTACATTTCAAGTTTTAGTTATCGATTAATGAATTATTGGGCGGTTTGGTGCCTTGGACCAGACCGAGGACCCTAAGATTTTGCATGAACCGAGGACTGGCAGCCAGGTAACACGAGCAATTGTGTAAAGTGTTAATATGTAGTAAAAACCTAAGAAAATCTCACGTTTCCGTCATTTACTATCGAATCGACATAACGCCAGATCGTCACAGTGGTCGTTTTCTCTCTGAAACAGTTACATTTATCGTCTGCAAGCCGTTGTCGCGTGATGCGATATGCGGACACAGTACAAGCAGCACACTAGAACACAGAATAAGAATCTACGTTGATGCAATCGGCCAGTAAGAAGAGCTACATTTCAAGTTTTAGTTATCGATTAATGAATTATTGGGCGGTTTGGTGCCTTGGACCAGACCGAGGACCTTAAGATTTTGCATGATTCGAGGACTCGCAGCCAGGTAACACCAGAAATTGTGTAAAGTGTTAATATGTAGTAAAAACCTAAGAAAATCTCCCGTTTCCGTCATTTACTATCGAATCGACATAACGCCAGATCGTCACATTGGTCGCTTTTCTCTCTGAAACGGTTACATTTACCGTCTGCAAGCCCTTGTCGCGTGATGCGGTATGCAGACACAGTACAAGCAGCACACTAGAACACAGAATAAGAATCTACGTTGAAGCAATCCGCCAGTAAGGAGAGCTACATTTCAAGTTTTAGTTATCGATTAATGAATTATTGGGCGGTTTGGTGCCTTGGACCAGACCGAGGACCTTAAGATTTTGCATGAACCGAGGACTGGCAGCCAGGTAACACGAGAAATTGTGTAAAGTGTTAATATGTAGTAAAAACCTAAGAAAATCTCCCGTTTCCGTCATTTACTATCGAATCGACATAACGCCAGATCGTCACATTGGTCGCTTTTCTCTCTGAAACGGTTACATTTATCGTCTGCAAGCCCTTGTCGCGTGATGCGGTATGCAGACACAGTACAAGCAGCACACTAGAACACAGAATAAGAATCTACGTTGATGCAATCGGCCAGTAAGAAGAGCTACATTTCAAGTTTTAGTTATCGATTAATGAATTATTGGGCGGTTTGGTGCCTTGGACCAGACCGAGGACCTTAAGATTTTGCATGAACCGAGGACTGGCAGCCAGGTAACACGAGAAATTGTGTAAAGTGTTAATATGTAGTAAAAACCTAAGAAAATCTCCCGTTTCCGTCATTTACTATCGAATCGACATAACGCCAGATCGTCACAGTGGTCGCTTTTCTCTCTGAAACGGTTACATTTATCGTCTGCAAGCCCTTGTCGCGTGATGCGGTATGCAGAGTCACTACAAGCGGCATTGTAGAACACTGAAGAAGCATCTAAATTTATGCAATCGCCCAGTAAGAAGAGCTACATTTCAAGTTTTAGTTATCGATTAATGAATTATTGGGCGGTTTGGTGCCTTGGACCAGACCGAGGACCTTAAGATTTTGCATGAACCGAGGACTGGCAGCCAGGTAACACGAGAAATTGTGTAAAGTGTTAATATGTAGTAAAAACCTAAGAAAATCTCCCGTTTCCGTCATTTACTATCGAATCGACATAACGCCAGATCGTCACAGTGGTCGCTTTTCTCTCTGAAACGGTTACATTTATCGTCTGCAAGCCCTTGTCGCGTGATGCGGTATGCAGACACAGTACAAGCAGCGCACTAGAACACAGAATAAGAATCTACGTTGATGCAATCGGCCAGTAAGAAGAGCTACATTTCAAGTTTTAGTTATCGATTAATGAATTATTGGGCGGTTTGGTGCCTTGGACCAGACCGAGGACCTTAAGATTTTGCATGAACCGAGGACTGGCAGCCAGGTAACACGAGAAATTGTGTAAAGTGTTAATATGTAGTAAAAACCTAAGAAAATCTCCCGTTTCCGTCATTTACTATCGAATCGACATAACGCCAGATCGTCACAGTGGTCGCTTTTCTCTCTGAAACGGTTACATTTATCGTCTGCAAGCCCTTGTCGCGTGATGCGGTATGCAGAGTCACTACAAGCGGCATAGTAGAACACTGAAGAAGCATCTAAATTTATGCAATCGCCCAGTAAGAAGAGCTACATTTCAAGTTTTAGTTATCGATTAATGAATTATTGGGCGGTTTGGTGCCTTGGACCAGACCGAGGACCCTAAGATTTTGCATGAACCGAGGACTGGCAGCCAGGTAACACGAGCAATTGTGTAAAGTGTTAATATGTAGTAAAAACCTAAGAAAATCTCACGTTTCCGTCATTTACTATCGAATCGACATAACGCCAGATCGTCACAGTTGTCGTTTTCTCTCTGAAACGGTTACATTTATCGTCTGCAAGCCGTTGTCGCGTGATGCGGTATGCAGACACAGTACAAGCAGCACACTAGAACACAGAATAAGAATCTACGTTGATGCAATCGGCCAGTAAGAAGAGCTACATTTCAAGTTTTAGTTATCGATTAATGAATTATTGGGCGGTTTGGTGCCTTGGACCAGACCGAGGACCTTAAGATTTTGCATGATTCGGAGACTCGCAGCCAGGTAACACCAGAAATTGTGTAAAGTGTTAATATGTAGTAAAAACCTAAGAAAATCTCCCGTTTCCGTCATTTACTATCGAATCGACATAACGCCAGATCGTCACATTGGTCGCTTTTCTCTCTGCAACGGTTACATTTACCGTCTGCAAGCCCTTGTCGCGTGATGCGGTATGCAGACGCAGTACAAGCAGCACACTAGAACACAGAATAAGAATCTACGTTGATGCAATCGGCCAGTAAGGAGAGCTACATTTCAAGTTTTAGTTATCGATTAATGAATTATTGGGCGGTTTGGTGCCTTGGACCAGACCGAGGACCTTAAGATTTTGCATGAACCGAGGACTGGCAGCCAGGTAACACGAGAAATTGTGTAAAGTGTTAATATGTAGTAAAAACCTAAGAAAATCTCCCGTTTCCGTCATTTACTATCGAATCGACATAACGCCAGATCGTCACATTGGTCGCTTTTCTCTCTGAAACGGTTACATTTATCGTCTGCAAGCCCTTGTCGCGTGATGCGGTATGCAGACACAGTACAAGCAGCACACTAGAACACAGAATAAGAATCTACGTTGATGCAATCGGCCAGTAAGAAGAGCTACATTTCAAGTTTTAGTTATCGATTAATGAATTATTGGGCGGTTTGGTGCCTTGGACCAGACCGAGGACCTTAAGATTTTGCATGAACCGAGGACTGGCAGCCAGGTAACACGAGAAATTGTGTAAAGTGTTAATATGTAGTAAAAACCTAAGAAAATCTCCCGTTTCCGTCATTTACTATCGAATCGACATAACGCCAGATCGTCACAGTGGTCGCTTTTCTCTCTGAAACGGTTACATTTATCGTCTGCAAGCCCTTGTCGCGTGATGCGGTATGCAGAGTCACTACAAGCGGCATAGTAGAACACTGAAGAAGCATCTAAATTTATGCAATCGCCCAGTAAGAAGAGCTACATTTCAAGTTTTAGTTATCGATTAATGAATTATTGGGCGGTTTGGTGCCTTCGACCAGACCGAGGACCTTAAGATTTTGCATGAACCGAGGACTGGCAGCCAGGTAACACGAGAAATTGTGTAAAGTGTTAATATGTAGTAAAAACCTAAGAAAATCTCCCGTTTCCGTCATTTACTATCGAATCGACATAACGCCAGATCGTCACAGTGGTCGCTTTCCTCTCTGAAACGGTTACATTTATCGTCTGCAAGCCCTTGTCGCGTGATGCGGTATGCAGACACAGTACAAGCAGCGCACTAGAACACAGAATAAGAATCTACGTTGATGCAATCGGCCAGTAAGAAGAGCTACATTTCAAGTTTTAGTTATCGATTAATGAATTATTGGGCGGTTTGGTGCCTTGGACGAGACCGAGGACCTTAAGATTTTGCATGAACCGAGGACTCGCAGCCAGGTAACACGAGAAATTGTGTAAAGTGTTAATATGTAGTAAAAACCTAAGAAAATCTCCCGTTTCCGTCATTTACTATCGAATCGACATAACGCCAGATCGTCACAGTGGTCGCTTTTCTCTCTGAAACGGTTACATTTATCGTCTGCAAGCCGTTGTCGCGTTATGCGGTATGCAGACACAGTACAAGCAGCACACTAGAACACAGAATAAGAATCTACGTTGATGCAATCGGCCAGTAAGAAGAGCTACATTTCAAGTTTTAGTTATCGATTAATGAATTATTGGGCGGTTTGGTGCCTTGGACCAGACCGAGGACCTTAAGATTTTGCATGAACCGAGGACTGGCAGCCAGGTAACACGAGAAATTGTGTAAAGTGTTAATATGTAGTAAAAACCTAAGAAAATCTCCCGTTTCCGTCATTTACTATCGAATCGACATAACGCCAGATCGTCACATTGGTCGCTTTTCTCTCTGAAACGGTTACATTTATCGTCTGCAAGCCCTTGTCGCGTGATGCGGTATGCAGACACAGTACAAGCAGCACACTAGAACACAGAATAAGAATCTACGTTGATGCAATCGGCCAGTAAGAAGAGCTACATTTCAAGTTTTAGTTATCGATTAATGAATTATTGGGCGGTTTGGTGCCTTGGACCAGACCGAGGACCTTAAGATATTGCATGAACCGAGGACTGGCAGCCAGGTGACACGAGAAATTGTGTAAAGTGTTAATATGTAGTAAAAACCTAAGAAAATCTCCCGTTTCCGTCATTTACTATCGAATCGACATAACGCCAGATCGTCACAGTGGTCGCTTTTCTCTCTGAAACGGTTACATTTATCGTCTGCAAGCCCTTGTCGCGTGATGCGGTATGCAGAGTCACTACAAGCGGCATAGTAGAACACTGAAGAAGCATCTAAATTTATGCAATCGCCCAGTAAGAAGAGCTACATTTCAAGTTTTAGTTATCGATTAATGAATTATTGGGCGGTTTGGTGCCTTGGACCAGACCGAGGACCCTAAGATTTTGCATGAACCGAGGACTGGCAGCCAGGTAACACGAGCAATTGTGTAAAGTGTTAATATGTAGTAAAAACCTAAGAAAATCTCACGTTTCCGTCATTTACTATCGAATCGACATAACGCCAGATCGTCACAGTTGTCGTTTTCTCTCTGAAACGGTTACATTTATCGTCTGCAAGCCGTTGTCGCGTGATGCGGTATGCAGACACAGTACAAGCAGCACACTAGAACACAGAATAAGAATCTACGTTGATGCAATCGGCCAGTAAGAAGAGCTACATTTCAAGTTTTAGTTATCGATTAATGAATTATTGGGCGGTTTGGTGCCTTGGACCAGACCGAGGACCTTAAGATTTTGCATGATTCGGAGACTCGCAGCCAGGTAACACCAGAAATTGTGTAAAGTGTTAATATGTAGTAAAAACCTAAGAAAATCTCCCGTTTCCGTCATTTACTATCGAATCGACATAACGCCAGATCGTCACATTGGTCGCTTTTCTCTCTGCAACGGTTACATTTACCGTCTGCAAGCCCTTGTCGCGTGATGCGGTATGCAGACGCAGTACAAGCAGCACACTAGAACACAGAATAAGAATCTACGTTGATGCAATCGGCCAGTAAGGAGAGCTACATTTCAAGTTTTAGTTATCGATTAATGAATTATTGGGCGGTTTGGTGCCTTGGACCAGACCGAGGACCTTAAGATTTTGCATGAACCGAGGACTGGCAGCCAGGTAACACGAGAAATTGTGTAAAGTGTTAATATGTAGTAAAAACCTAAGAAAATCTCCCGTTTCCGTCATTTACTATCGAATCGACATAACGCCAGATCGTCACATTGGTCGCTTTTCTCTCTGAAACGGTTACATTTATCGTCTGCAAGCCGTTGTCGCGTGATGCGGTATGCAGACACAGTACAAGCAGCACACTAGAACACAGAATAAGAATCTACGTTGATGCAATCGGCCAGTAAGAAGAGCTACATTTCAAGTTTTAGTTATCGATTAATGAATTATTGGGCGGTTTGGTGCCTTGGACCAGACCGAGGACCTTAAGATTTTGCATGAACCGAGGACTGGCAGCCAGGTAACACGAGAAATTGTGTAAAGTGTTAATATGTAGTAAAAACCTAAGAAAATCTCCCGTTTCCGTCATTTACTATCGAATCGACATAACGCCAGATCGTCACAGTGGTCGCTTTTCTCTCTGAAACGGTTACATTTATCGTCTGCAAGCCCTTGTCGCGTGATGCGGTATGCAGAGTCACTACAAGCGGCATAGTAGAACACTGAAGAAGCATCTAAATTTATGCAATCGCCCAGTAAGAAGAGCTACATTTCAAGTTTTAGTTATCGATTAATGAATTATTGGGCGGTTTGGTGCCTTCGACCAGACCGAGGACCTTAAGATTTTGCATGAACCGAGGACTGGCAGCCAGGTAACACGAGAAATTGTGTAAAGTGTTAATATGTAGTAAAAACCTAAGAAAATCTCCCGTTTCCGTCATTTACTATCGAATCGACATAACGCCAGATCGTCACAGTGGTCGCTTTCCTCTCTGAAACGGTTACATTTATCGTCTGCAAGCCCTTGTCGCGTGATGCGGTATGCAGACACAGTACAAGCAGCGCACTAGAACACAGAATAAGAATCTACGTTGATGCAATCGGCCAGTAAGAAGAGCTACATTTCAAGTTTTAGTTATCGATTAATGAATTATTGGGCGGTTTGGTGCCTTGGACGAGACCGAGGACCTTAAGATTTTGCATGAACCGAGGACTCGCAGCCAGGTAACACGAGAAATTGTGTAAAGTGTTAATATGTAGTAAAAACCTAAGAAAATCTCCCGTTTCCGTCATTTACTATCGAATCGACATAACGCCAGATCGTCACAGTGGTCGCTTTTCTCTCTGAAACGGTTACATTTATCGTCTGCAAGCCGTTGTCGCGTTATGCGGTATGCAGACACAGTACAAGCAGCACACTAGAACACAGAATAAGAATCTACGTTGATGCAATCGGCCAGTAAGAAGAGCTACATTTCAAGTTTTAGTTATCGATTAATGAATTATTGGGCGGTTTGGTGCCTTGGACCAGACCGAGGACCTTAAGATTTTGCATGAACCGAGGACTGGCAGCCAGGTAACACGAGAAATTGTGTAAAGTGTTAATATGTAGTAAAAACCTAAGAAAATCTCCCGTTTCCGTCATTTACTATCGAATCGACATAACGCCAGATCGTCACATTGGTCGCTTTTCTCTCTGAAACGGTTACATTTATCGTCTGCAAGCCCTTGTCGCGTGATGCGGTATGCAGACACAGTACAAGCAGCACACTAGAACACAGAATAAGAATCTACGTTGATGCAATCGGCCAGTAAGAAGAGCTACATTTCAAGTTTTAGTTATCGATTAATGAATTATTGGGCGGTTTGGTGCCTTGGACCAGACCGAGGACCTTAAGATATTGCATGAACCGAGGACTGGCAGCCAGGTGACACGAGAAATTGTGTAAAGTGTTAATATGTAGTAAAAACCTAAGAAAATCTCCCGTTTCCGTCATTTACTATCGAATCGACATAACGCCAGATCTTCACAGTGGTCGCTTTTCTCTCTGAAACGGTTACATTTATCGTCTGCAAGCCCTTGTCGCGTGATGCGGTATGCAGACATAGTACAAGCAGCACACTAGAACACAGAATAAGAATCTACGTTGATGCAATCGGCCAGTAAGAAGAGCTACATTTCAAGTTTTAGTTATCGATTAATGAATTATTGGGCGGTTTGGTGCCTTGGACAAGACCGAGGACCTTAAGATTTTGCATGAACCGAGGACTGGCAGCCAGGTAACACGAGAAATTGTGTAAAGTGTTAATATGTAGTAAAAACCTAAGAAAATCTCCCGTTTCCGTCATTTACTATCGAATCGACATAACGCCAGATCGTCTAAGTGGTCGCTTTTCTCTCTGAAATGGTTACATTTATCGTCTGCAAGCCCTTGTCGCGTGATGCGGTATGCAGACACAGTACAAGCAGCACACTAGAACACAGAATAAGAATCTACGTTGATGCAATCGGCCAGTAAGAAGAGCTACATTTCAAGTTTTAGTTATCGATTAATGAATTATTGGGCGGTTTGGTGCCTTGGACCAGACCGAGGACCTTAAGATTTTGCATGAACCGAGGACTGGCAGCCAGGTAACACGAGATGTTGTGTAAAGTGTTAATATGTAGTAAAAACCTAAGAAAATCTCCCGTTTCCGTCATTTACTATCGAATCGACATAACGCCAGATCGTCACAGTGGTCGCTTTTCTCCCTGAAATGGTTACATTTATCGTCTGCAAGCCCTTGTCGCGTGATGCGGTATGCAGAGTCACTACAAACGGCATAGTAGAACACTGAAGAAGCATCTAAGTTTATGCAATCGCCCAGTAAGAAGAGCTACATTTCAAGTTTTAGTTATCGATTAATGAATTATTGGGCGGTTTGGTGCCTTGGACCAGACCGAGGACCTTAAGATTTTGCATGAACCGAGGACTGGCAGCCAGGTAACACGAGAAATTGTGTTAAGTGTTAATATGTAGTAAAAACCTAAGAAAATCTCCCATTTCCGTCATTTACTATCGAATCGACATAACGCCAGATCGTCACATTGGTCGCTTTTCTCTCTGAAACGGTTACATTTACCGTCTGCAAGCCCTTGTCGCGTGATGCGGTATGCAGACACAGTACAAGCAGCACACTAGAACACAGAATAAGAATCTACGTTGATGCAATCGGCCAGTAAGGAGAGCTACATTTCAAGTTTTAGTTATCGATTAATGAATTATTGGGCGGTTTGGTGCCTTGGACCAGACCGAGGACCTTAAGATTTTGCATGAACCGAGGACTGGCAGCCAGGTAACACGAGAAATTGTGTAAAGTGTTAATATGTAGTAAAAACCTAAGAAAATCTCCCGTTTCCGTCATTTACTATCGAATCGACATAACGCCAGATCGTCACATTGGTCGCTTTTCTCTCTGAAACGGTTACATTTATCGTCTGCAAGCCGTTGTCGCGTGATGCGGTATGCAGACACAGTACAAGCAGCACACTAGAACACAGAATAAGAATCTACGTTGATGCAATCGGCCAGTAAGAAGAGCTACATTTCAAGTTTTAGTTATCGATTAATGAATTATTGGGCGGTTTGGTGCCTTGGACCAGACCGAGGACCTTAAGATTTTGCATGAACCGAGGACTGGCAGCCAGGTAACACGAGAAATTGTGTAAAGTGTTAATATGTAGTAAAAACCTAAGAAAATCTCCCGTTTCCGTCATTTACTATCGAATCGACATAACGCCAGCTCGTCACATTGGTCGTTTTCTCTCTGAAACGGTTACATTTATCGTCTGCAAGCCCTTGTCGCGTGATGCGGTATGCAGAGTAACTACAAGCGGCATAGTAGAACACTGAAAAAGCATCTAAGTTTATGCAATCGCCCAGTAAGAAGAGCTACATTTCAAGTTTTAGTTATCGATTAATGAATTATTGGGCGGTTTGGTGCCTTGGACCAGACCGAGGACCTTAAGATTTTGCATGAGCCGAGGACTGGCAGCCAGGTAACACGAGAAATTGTGTAAAGTGTTAATATGTAGTAAAAACCTAAGAAAATCTCCCGTTTCCGTCATTTACTATCGAATCGACATAACGCCAGATCGTCACATTGGTCGCTTTTCTCTCTGAAACGGTTACATTTATCGTCTGCAAGCCCTTGTCGCGTGATGCGGTATGCAGAGTCACTACAAGCGGCATAGTAGAACACTGAAGAAGCATCTAAGTTTATGCAATCGCCCAGTAAGAAGAGCTACATTTCAAGTTTTAGATATCGATTAATGAATTATTGGGCGGTTTGGTGCCTTGGACCAGACCGAGGACCTTAAGATTTTGCATGAACCGAGGACTGGCAGCCAGGTAACACGAGAAATTGTGTAAAGTGTTAATATGTAGTAAAAACCTAAGAAAATCTCCCGTTTCCGTCATTTACTATCGAATCGACATAACGCCAGATCGTCACATTGGTCGCTTTTCTCTCTGAAACGGTTACATTTACCGTCTGCAAGCCGTTGTCGCGTGATGCGGAATGCAGACACAGTACAAGCAGCACACTAGAACACAGAATAAGAATCTACGTTGATGCAATCGGCCAGTAAGAAGAGCTACATTTCAAGTTTTAGTTATCGATTAATGAATTATTGGGCGGTTTGGTGCCTTGGACCAGACCGAGGACCTTAAGATTTTGCATGAACCGAGGACTGGCAGCCAGGTAACACGAGAAATTGTGTAAAGTGTTAATATGTAGTAAAAACCTAAGAAAATCTCCCGTTTCCGTCATTTACTATCGAATCGACATAACGCCAGCTCGTCACATTGGTCGTTTTCTCTCTGAAACGGTTACATTTATCGTCTGCAAGCCCTTGTCGCGTGATGCGGTATGCAGAGTAACTACAAGCGGCATAGTAGAACACTGAAAAAGCATCTAAGTTTATGCAATCGCCCAGTAAGAAGAGCTACATTTCAAGTTTTAGTTATCGATTAATGAATTATTGGGCGGTTTGGTGCCTTGGACCAGACCGAGGACCTTAAGATTTTGCATGAGCCGAGGACTGGCAGCCAGGTAACACGAGAAATTGTGTAAAGTGTTAATATGTAGTAAAAACCTAAGAAAATCTCCCGTTTCCGTCATTTACTATCGAATCGACATAACGCCAGATCGTCACATTGGTCGCTTTTCTCTCTGAAACGGTTACATTTATCGTCTGCAAGCCCTTGTCGCGTGATGCGGTATGCAGAGTCACTACAAGCGGCATAGTAGAACACTGAAGAAGCATCTAAGTTTATGCAATCGCCCAGTAAGAAGAGCTACATTTCAAGTTTTAGATATCGATTAATGAATTATTGGGCGGTTTGGTGCCTTGGACCAGACCGAGGACCTTAAGATTTTGCATGAACCGAGGACTGGCAGCCAGGTAACACGAGAAATTGTGTAAAGTGTTAATATGTAGTAAAAACCTAAGAAAATCTCCCGTTTCCGTCATTTACTATCGAATCGACATAACGCCAGATCGTCACAGTGGTCGCTTTTCTCTCTGAAACGGTTACATTTATCGTCTGCAAGCCCTTGTCGCGTGATGCGGTATGCAGACACAGTACAAGCAGCACACTAGAACACAGAATAAGAATCTACGTTGATGCAATCGGCCAGTAAGAAGAGCTACATTTCAAGTTTTAGTTATCGATTAATGAATTATTGGGCGGTTTGGTGCCTTGGACCAGACCGAGAACCTTAAGATTTTGCATGATTCGAGGACTGGCAGCCAGGGAACACCAGAAATTGTGTAAAGTGTTAATATGTAGTAAAAACCTAAGAAAATCTCCCGTTTCCGTCATTTACTATCGATCGACATAACGCCAGATCGTCACATTGGTCGCTTTTCTCTCTGAAACGGTTACATTTACCGCCTGCAAGCCCTTGTCGTGTGATGCGGTATGCAGACACAGTACAAGCAGCACACTAGAACACAGAATAAGAATCTACGTTGATGCAATCGGCCAGTAAGGAGAGCTACATTTCAAGTTTTAGTTATCGATTAATGAATTATTGGGCGGTTTGGTGCCTTGGACCAGACCGAGGACCTTAGGATTTTGCTTGAACCGAGGACTGGCAGCCAGGTAACACGAGAAATTGTGTAAAGTGTTAATATGTAGTAAAAACCTAAGAAAATCTCCCGTTTCCGTCATTTACTATCGAATCGACATAACGCCAGATCGTCACAGTGGTCGCTTTTCTCTCTGAAACGGTTACATTTATCGTCTGCAAGCCGTTGTCGCGTGATGCGGTATGCAGACTCAGTACAAGCAGCACACTAGAACACAGAATAAGAATCTACGTTGATGCAATCGGCCAGTAAGAAGAGCTACATTTCAAGTTTTAGTTATCGATTAATGAATTATTGGGCGGTTTGGTGCCTTGGACCAGACCGAGGACCTTAAGATTTTGCATGAACCGAGGACTGGCAGCCAGGTAACACGAGAAATTGTGTAAAGTGTTAATATGTAGTAAAAACCTAAGAAAATCTCCCGTTTCCGTCATTTACTATCGAATCGACCTAACGCCAGATCGTCACAGTGGTCGCTTTTCTCTCTGAAACGGTTACATTTATCGTCTGCAAGCCCTTGTCGCGTGATGTGGTATGCAGAGTCACTACAAGCGGCATAGTAGAACACTGAAGAAGCATCTAAGTTCATGCAATCGCCCAGTAAGAAGAGCTACATTTCAAGTTTTAGTTATCGATTAATGAATTACTGGGCGGTTTGGTGCCTTGGACCAGACCGAGGACCCTAAGATTTTGCATGAACCGAGGACTGGCAGCCAGGTAACACGAGCAATTGTGTAAAGTGTTAATATGTAGTAAAAACCTAAGAAAATCTCTCGTTTCCGTCGTTTACTATCGAATCGACATAACGCCAGATCGTCACAGTGGTCGTTTTCTCTCTGAAACGGTTACATTTATCGTCTGCAAGCCGTTGTCGCGTGATGCGGTATGCAGACACAGTACAAGCAGCACACTAGAACACAGAATAAGAATCTACGTTGATGCAATCGGCCAGTAAGAAGAGCTACATTTCAAGTTTTAGTTATCGATTAATGAATTATTGGGCGGTTTGGTGCCTTGGACCAGACCGAGGACCTTAAGATTTTGCATGATTCGAGGACTCGCAGCCAGGTAACACCAGAAATTGTGTAAAGTGTTAATATGTAGTAAAAACCTAAGAAAATCTCCCGTTTCCGTCATTTACTATCGAATCGACATAACGCCAGATCGTCACATTGGTCGCTTTTCTCTCTGAAACGGTTACATTTACCGTCTGCAAGCCCTTGTCGCGTGATGCGGTATGCAGACGCAGTACAAGCAGCACACTAGAACACAGAATAAGAATCTACGTTGATGCAATCGGCCAGTAAGGAGAGCTACATTTCAAGTTTTAGTTATCGATTAATGAATTATTGGGCGGTTTGGTGCCTTGGACCAGACCGAGGACCTTAAGATTTTGCATGAACCGAGGACTGGCAGCCAGGTAACACGAGAAATTGTGTAAAGTGTTAATATGTAGTAAAAACCTAAGAAAATCTCCCGTTTCCGTCATTTACTATCGAATCGACATAACGCCAGATCGTCACATTGGTCGCTTTTCTCTCTGAAACGGTTACATTTATCGTCTGCAAGCCCTTGTCGCGTGATGCGGTATGCAGACACAGTACAAGCAGCACACTAGAACACAGAATAAGAATCTACGTTGATGCAATCGGCCAGTAAGAAGAGCTACATTTCAAGTTTTAGTTATCGATTAATGAATTATTGGGCGGTTTGGTGCCTTGGACCAGACCGAGGACCTTAAGATTTTGCATGAACCGAGGACTGGCAGCCAGGTAACACGAGAAATTGTGTAAAGTGTTAATATGTAGTAAAAACCTAAGAAAATCTCCCGTTTCCGTCATTTACTATCGAATCGACATAACGCCAGATCGTCACAGTGGTCGCTTTTCTCTCTGAAACGGTTACATTTATCGTCTGCAAGCCCTTGTCGCGTGATGCGGTATGCAGAGTCACTACATGCGGCATAGTAGAACACTGAAGAAGCATCTAAATTTATGCAATCGCCCAGTAAGAAGAGCTACATTTCAAGTTTTAGTTATCGATTAATGAATTATTGGGCGGTTTGGTGCCTTGGACCAGACCGAGGACCTTAAGATTTTGCATGAACCGAGGACTGGCAGCCAGGTAACACGAGAAATTGTGTAAAGTGTTAATATGTAGTAAGAACCTAAGAAAATCTCCCGTTTCCGTCTTTTACTATCGAATCGACATAACGCCAGATCGTCACAGTGGTCGCTTTTCTCTCTGAAACGGTTACATTTATCGTCTGCAAGCCCTTGTCGCGTGATGCGGTATGCAGACACAGTACAAGCAGCGCACTAGAACACAGAATAAGAATCTACGTTGAAGCAATCGGCCACTAAGAAGAGCTACATTTCAAGTTTTACTTATCGATTAATGAATTATTGGGCGGTTTGGTGCCTTGGACGAGACCGAGGACCTTATGATTTTGCATGAACCGAGGACTCGCAGCCAGGTAACACGAGAAATTGTGTAAAGTGTTAATATGTAGTAAAAACCTAAGAAAATCTCCCGTTTCCGTCATTTACTATCGAATCGACATAACGCCAGATCGACACAGTGGTCGCTTTTCTCTCTGAAACGGTTACATTTATCGTCTGCAAGCCGTTGTCGCGTTATGCGGTATGCAGACACAGTACAAGCAGCACACTAGAACACAGAATAAGAATCTACGTTGATGCAATCGGCCAGTAAGAAGAGCTACATTTCAAGTTTTAGTTATCGATTAATGAATTATTGGGCGGTTTGGTGCCTTGGACCAGACCGAGGACCTTAAGATTTTGCATGAACCGAGGACTGGCAGCCAGGTAACACGAGAAATTGTGTAAAGTGTTAATATGTAGTAAAAACCTAAGAAAATCTCCCGTTTCCGTCATTTACTATCGAATCGACATAACGCCAGATCGTCACATTGGTCGCTTTTCTCTCTGAAACGGTTACATTTATCGTCTGCAAGCCCTTGTCGCGTGATGCGGTATGCAGACACAGTACAAGCAGCACACTAGAACACAGAATAAGAATCTACGTTGATGCAATCGGCCAGTAAGGAGAGCTACATTTCAAGTTTTAGTTATCGATTAATGAATTATTGGGCGGTTTGGTGCCTTGGACCAGACCGAGGACCTTAAGATATTGCATGAACCGAGGACTGGCAGCCAGGTGACACGAGAAATTGTGTAAAGTGTTAATATGTAGTAAAAACCTAAGAAAATCTCCCGTTTCCGTCATTTACTATCGAATCGACATAACGCCAGATCTTCACAGTGGTCGCTTTTCTCTCTGAAACGGTTACATTTATCGTCTGCAAGCCCTTGTCGCGTGATGCGGTATGCAGACACAGTACAAGCAGCACACTAGAACACAGAATAAGAATCTACGTTGATGCAATCGGCCAGTAAGAAGAGCTACATTTCAAGTTTTAGTTATCGATTAATGAATTATTGGGCGGTTTGGTGCCTTGGACCAGACCGAGGACCTTAAGATTTTGCATGAACCGAGGACTGGCAGCCAGGTAACACGAGAAATTGTGTAAAGTGTTAATATGTAGTAAAAACCTAAGAAAATCTCCCGTTTCCGTCATTTACTATCGAATCGACATAACGCCAGATCGTCTAAGTGGTCGCTTTTCTCTCTGAAATGGTTACATTTATCGTCTGCAAGCCCTTGTCGCGTGATGCGGTATGCAGACACAGTACAAGCAGCACACTAGAACACAGAATAAGAATCTACGTTGATGCAATCGGCCAGTAAGAAGAGCTACATTTCAAGTTTTAGTTATCGATTAATGAATTATTGGGCGGTTTGGTGCCTTGGACCAGACCGAGGACCTTAAGATTTTGCATGAACCGAGGACTGGCAGCCAGGTAACACGAGATGTTGTGTAAAGTGTTAATATGTAGTAAAAACCTAAGAAAATCTCCCGTTTCCGTCATTTACTATCGAATCGACATAACGCCAGATCGTCACAGTGGTCGCTTTTCTCTCTGAAATGGTTACATTTATCGTCTGCAAGCCCTTGTCGCGTGATGCGGTATGCAGAGTCACTACAAGCGGCATAGTAGAACACTGAAGAAGCATCTAAGTTTATGCAATCGCCCAGTAAGAAGAGCTACATTTCAAGTTTTAGTTATCGATTAATGAATTATTGGGCGGTTTGGTGCCTTGGACCAGACCGAGGACCTTAAGATTTTGCATGAACCGAGGACTGGCAGCCAGGTAACACGAGAAATTGTGTAAAGTGTTAATATGTAGTAAAAACCTAAGAAAATCTCCCGTTTCCGTCATTTACTATCGAATCGACATAACGCCAGATCGTCACATTGGTCGCTTTTCTCTCTGAAACGGTTACATTTACCGTCTGCAAGCCCTTGTCGCGTGATGCGGTATGCAGACACAGTACAAGCAGCACACTAGAACACAGAATAAGAATCTACGTTGATGCAATCGGCCAGTAAGAAGAGCTAAGTTTCAAGTTTTACTTATCGATTAATGAATTATTGGGCGGTTTGGTGCCTTGGACCAGACCGAGGACCTTAAGATTTTGCATGAACCGAGGACTGGCAGCCAGGTAACACGAGAAATTGTGTAAAGTGTTAATATGTAGTAAAAACCTAAGAAAATCTCCCGTTTCCGTCATTTACTATCGAATCGACATAACGCCAGATCGTCACAGTGGTCGCTTTTGTCTCTGAAACGGTTACATTTATCGTCTGCAAGATCTTGTCGCGTGATGCGGTATGCAGACACAGTACAAGCAGCACACTAGAACACAGAATAAGAATCTACGTTGATGCAATCGGCCAGTAAGAAGAGCTACATTTCAAGTTTTAGTTATCGATTAATGAATTATTGGGCGGTTTGGTGCCTTGGACCAGACCGAGGACCTTAAGATTTTGCATGAACCGAGGACTGGCAGCCAGGTAACACGAGCAATTGTGTAAAGTGTTAATATGTAGTAAAAACCTAAGAAAATCTCCCGTTTCCGTCATTTACTATCGAATCGACATAACGCCAGATCGTCACAGTGGTCGTTTTCTCTCTGAAACGGTTACATTTATCGTCTGCAAGCCCTTGTCGCGTGATGCGGTATGCAGAGTCACTACAAGCAGCATAGTAGAACACTGAAGAAGCACCT
Organism: Schistocerca cancellata; assembly: GCF_023864275.1. Classification (NCBI taxonomy): domain Eukaryota; kingdom Metazoa; phylum Arthropoda; class Insecta; order Orthoptera; family Acrididae; genus Schistocerca; species Schistocerca cancellata. The sequence continues at coordinate 2,159,034 of NW_026047135.1, forward strand.
AAGTTTATGCAATCGCCCAGTAAGAAGAGCTACATTTCAAGTTTTAGTTATCGATTAATGAATTATTGGGCGGTTTGGTGCCTTGGACCAGACCGAGGACCTTAAGATTTTGCATGATTCGAGGACTCGCAGCCAGGTAACACGAGAAATTGTGTTAAGTGTTAATATGTAGTAAAAACCTAAGAAAATCTCCCATTTACGTCATTTACTATCGAATCGACATAACGCCAGATCGTCACATTGGTCGCTTTTCTCTCTGAAACGGTTACATTTACCGTCTGCAAGCCCTTGTCGCGTGATGCGGTATGCAGACACAGTACAAGCAGCACACTAGAACACAGAATAAGAATCTACGTTGATGCAATCGGCCAGTAAGGAGAGCTACATTTCAAGTTTTAGTTATCGATTAATGAATTATTGGGCGGTTTGGTGCCTTGGACCAGACCGAGGACCTTAAGATTTTGCATGAACCGAGGACTGGCAGCCAGGTAACACGAGAAATTGTGTAAAGTGTTAATATGTAGTAAAAACCTAAGAAAATCTCCCGTTTCCGTCATTTACTATCGAATCGACATAACGCCAGATCGTCACATTGGTCGCTTTTCTCTCTGAAACGGTTACATTTATCGTCTGCAAGCCGTTGTCGCGTGATGCGGTATGCAGACACAGTACAAGCAGCACACTAGAACACAGAATAAGAATCTACGTTGATGCAATCGGCCAGTAAGAAGAGCTACATTTCAAGTTTTAGTTATCGATTAATGAATTATTGGGCGGTTTGGTGCCTTGGACCAGACCGAGGACCTTAAGATTTTGCATGAACCGAGGACTGGCAGCCAGGTAACACGAGAAGTTGTGTAAAGTGTTAATATGTAGTAAAAACCTAAGAAAATCTCCCGTTTCCGTCATTTACTATCGAATCGACATAACGCCAGATCGTCACATTGGTCGTTTTCTCTCTGAAACGGTTACATTTATCGTCTGCAAGCCCTTGTCGCGTGATGCGGTATGCAGAGTCACTACAAGCGGCATAGTAGAACACTGAAAAAGCATCTAAGTTTATGCAATCGCCCAGTAAGAAGAGCTACATTTCAAGTTTTAGTTATCGATTAATGAATTATTGGGCGGTTTGGTGCCTTGGACCAGACCGAGGACCTTAAGATTTTGCATGAGCCGAGGACTGGCAGCCAGGTAACACGAGAAATTGTGTAAAGTGTTAATATGTAGTAAAAACCTAAGAAAATCTCCCGTTTCCGTCATTTACTATCGAATCGACATAACGCCAGATCGTCACATTGGTCGCTTTTCTCTCTGAAACGGTTACATTTATCGTCTGCAAGCCCTTGTCGCGTGATGCGGTATGCAGAGTCACTACAAGCGGCATAGTAGAACACTGAAGAAGCATCTAAGTTTATGCAATCGCCCAGTAAGAAGAGCTACATTTCAAGTTTTAGTTATCGATTAATGAATTATTGGGCGGTTTGGTGCCTTGGACCAGACCGAGGACCTTAAGATTTTGCATGAACCGAGGACTGGCAGCCAGGTAACACGAGAAATTGTGTAAAGTGTTAATATGTAGTAAAAACCTAAGAAAATCTCCCGTTTCCGTCATTTACTATCGAATCGACATAACGCCAGATCGTCACAGTGGTCGCTTTTCTCTCTGAAACGGTTACATTTATCGTCTGCAAGCCCTTGTCGCGTGATGCGGTATGCAGACACAGTACAAGCAGCACACTAGAACACAGAATAAGAATCTACGTTGATGCAATCGGCCAGTAAGAAGAGCTACATTTCAAGTTTTAGTTATCGATTAATGAATTATTGGGCAGTTTGGTGCCTTGGACCAGACCGAGGACCTTAAGATTTTGCATGATTCGAGGACTGGCAGCCAGGGAACACCAGAAATTGTGTAAAGTGTTAATATGTAGTAAAAACCTAAGAAAATCTCCCGTTTCCGTCATTTACTATCGAATCGACATAACGCCAGATCGTCACATTGATCGCTTTTCTCTCTGAAACGGTTACATTTACCGCCTGCAAGCCCTTGTCGTGTGATGCGGTATGCAGACACAGTACAAGCAGCACACTAGAACACAGAATAAGAATCTACGTTGATGCAATCGGCCAGTAAGGAGAGCTACATTTCAAGTTTTAGTTATCGATTAATGAATTATTGGGCGGTTTGGTGCCTTGGACCAGACCGAGGACCTTAAGATTTTGCTTGAACCGAGGACTGGCAGCCAGGTAACACGAGAAATTGTGTAAAGTGTTAATATGTAGTAAAAACCTAAGAAAATCTCCCGTTTCCGTCATTTACTATCGAATCGACATAACGCCAGATCGTCACAGTGGTCGCTTTTCTCTCTGAAACGGTTACATTTATCGTCTGCAAGCCGTTGTCGCGTGATGCGGTATGCAGACTCAGTACAAGCAGCACACTAGAACACAGAATAAGAATCTACGTTGATGCAATCGGCCAGTAAGAAGAGCTACATTTCAAGTTTTAGTTATCGATTAATGAATTATTGGGCGGTTTGGTGCCTTGGACCAGACCGAGGACCTTAAGATTTTGCATGAACCGAGGACTGGCAGCCAGGTAACACGAGAAATTGTGTAAAGTGTTAATATGTAGTAAAAACCTAAGAAAATCTCCCGTTTCCGTCATTTACTATCGAATCGACATAACGCCAGATCGTCACAGTGGTCGCTTTTCTCTCTGAAACGGTTACATTTATCGTCTGCAAGCCCTTGTCGCGTGATGCGGTATGCAGAGTCACTACAAGCGGCATAGTAGAACACTGAAGAAGCATCTAAGTTCATGCAATCGCCCAGTAAGAAGAGCTACATTTCAAGTTTTAGTTATCGATTAATGAATTACTGGGCGGTTTGGTGCCTTGGACCAGACCGAGGACCTTAAGATTTTGCATGAACCGAGGACTGGCAGCCAGGTAACACGAGAAATTGTGTAAAGTGTTAATATGTAGTAAAAACCTAAGAAAATCTCCCGTTTCCGTCATTTACTATCGAATCGACATAACGCCAGATCGTCACATTGGTCGCTTTTCTCTCTGAAACGGTTACATTTATCGTCTGCAAGCCCTTGTCGCGTGATGCGGTATGCAGACACAGTACAAGCAGCACACTAGAACACAGAATAAGAATCTACGTTGATGCAATCGGCCAGTAAGAAGAGCTACATTTCAAGTTTTAGTTATCGATTAATGAATTATTGGGCGGTTTGGTGCCTTGGACCAGACCGAGGACCTTAAGATTTTGCATGAACCGAGGACTGGCAGCCAGGTAACACGAGAAATTGTGTAAAGTGTTAATATGTAGTAAAAACCTAAGAAAATCTCCCGTTTCCGTCATTTACTATCGAATCGACATAACGCCAGATCGTCACAGTGGTCGCTTTTCTCTCTGAAACGGTTACATTTATCGTCTGCAAGCCCTTGTCGCGTGATGCGGTATGCAGAGTCACTACATGCGGCATAGTAGAACACTGAAGTAGCATCTAAATTTATGCAATCGCCCAGTAAGAAGAGCTACATTTCAAGTTTTAGTTATCGATTAATGAATTATTGGGCGGTTTGGTGCCTTCGACCAGACCGAGGACCTTAAGATTTTGCATGAACCGAGGACTGGCAGCCAGGTAACACGAGAAATTGTGTAAAGTGTTAATATGTAGTAAGAACCTAAGAAAATCTCCCGTTTCCGTCTTTTACTATCGAATCGACATAACGCCAGATCGTCACAGTGGTCGCTTTTCTCTCTGAAACGGTTACATTTATCGTCTGCAAGCCCTTGTCGCGTGATGCGGTATGCAGACACAGTACAAGCAGCGCACTAGAACACAGAATAAGAATCTACGTTGAAGCAATCGGCCACTAAGAAGAGCTACATTTCAAGTTTTACTTATCGATTAATGAATTATTGGGCGGTTTGGTGCCTTGGACCAGACCGAGGACCTTAAGATTTTGCATGAACCGAGGACTGGCAGCCAGGTAACACGAGAAATTGTGTAAAGTGTTAATATGTAGTAAAAACCTAAGAAAATCTCCCGTTTCCGTCATTTACTATCGAATCGACATAACGCCAGATCGTCACATTGGTCGCTTTTCTCTCTGAAACGGTTACATTTATCGTCTGCAAGCCCTTGTCGCGTGATGCGGTATGCAGACACAGTACAAGCAGCACACTAGAACACAGAATAAGAATCTACGTTGATGCAATCGGCCAGTAAGGAGAGCTACATTTCAAGTTTTAGTTATCGATTAATGAATTATTGGGCGGTTTGGTGCCTTGGACCAGACCGAGGACCTTAAGATATTGCATGAACCGAGGACTGGCAGCCAGGTGACACGAGAAATTGTGTAAAGTGTTAATATGTAGTAAAAACCTAAGAAAATCTCCCGTTTCCGTCATTTACTATCGAATCGACATAACGCCAGATCTTCACAGTGGTCGCTTTTCTCTCTGAAACGGTTACATTTATCGTCTGCAAGCCCTTGTCGCGTGATGCGGTATGCAGACACAGTACAAGCAGCACACTAGAACACAGAATAAGAATCTACGTTGATGCAATCGGCCAGTAAGAAGAGCTACATTTCAAGTTTTAGTTATCGATTAATGAATTATTGGGCGGTTTGGTGCCTTGGACCAGACCGAGGACCTTAAGATTTTGCATGAACCGAGGACTGGCAGCCAGGTAACACGAGAAATTGTGTAAAGTGTTAATATGTAGTAAAAACCTAAGAAAATCTCCCGTTTCCGTCATTTACTATCGAATCGACATAACGCCAGATCGTCTAAGTGGTCGCTTTTCTCTCTGAAATGGTTACATTTATCGTCTGCAAGCCCTTGTCGCGTGATGCGGTATGCAGACACAGTACAAGCAGCACACTAGAACACAGAATAAGAATCTACGTTGATGCAATCGGCCAGTAAGAAGAGCTACATTTCAAGTTTTAGTTATCGATTAATGAATTATTGGGCGGTTTGGTGCCTTGGACCAGACCGAGGACCTTAAGATTTTGCATGAACCGAGGACTGGCAGCCAGGTAACACGAGATGTTGTGTAAAGTGTTAATATGTAGTAAAAACCTAAGAAAATCTCCCGTTTCCGTCATTTACTATCGAATCGACATAACGCCAGATCGTCACAGTGGTCGCTTTTCTCTCTGAAATGGTTACATTTATCGTCTGCAAGCCCTTGTCGCGTGATGCGGTATGCAGAGTCACTACAAGCGGCATAGTAGAACACTGAAGAAGCATCTAAGTTTATGCAATCGCCCAGTAAGAAGAGCTACATTTCAAGTTTTAGTTATCGATTAATGAATTATTGGGCGGTTTGGTGCCTTGGACCAGACCGAGGACCTTAAGATTTTGCATGAACCGAGGACTGGCAGCCAGGTAACACGAGAAATTGTGTAAAGTGTTAATATGTAGTAAAAACCTAAGAAAATCTCCCGTTTCCGTCATTTACTATCGAATCGACATAACGCCAGATCGTCACATTGGTCGCTTTTCTCTCTGAAACGGTTACATTTACCGTCTGCAAGCCCTTGTCGCGTGATGCGGTATGCAGACACAGTACAAGCAGCACACTAGAACACAGAATAAGAATCTACGTTGATGCAATCGGCCAGTAAGAAGAGCTAAGTTTCAAGTTTTACTTATCGATTAATGAATTATTGGGCGGTTTGGTGCCTTGGACCAGACCGAGGACCTTAAGATTTTGCATGAACCGAGGACTGGCAGCCAGGTAACACGAGAAATTGTGTAAAGTGTTAATATGTAGTAAAAACCTAAGAAAATCTCCCGTTTCCGTCATTTACTATCGAATCGACATAACGCCAGATCGTCACAGTGGTCGCTTTTGTCTCTGAAACGGTTACATTTATCGTCTGCAAGATCTTGTCGCGTGATGCGGTATGCAGACACAGTACAAGCAGCACACTAGAACACAGAATAAGAATCTACGTTGATGCAATCGGCCAGTAAGGAGAGCTACATTTCAAGTTTTAGTTATCGATTAATGAATTATTGGGCGGTTTGGTGCCTTGGACCAGACCGAGGACCTTAAGATTTTGCATGAACCGAGGACTGGCAGCCAGGTAACACGAGCAATTGTGTAAAGTGTTAATATGTAGTAAAAACCTAAGAAAATCTCCCGTTTCCGTCATTTACTATCGAATCGACATAACGCCAGATCGTCACAGTGGTCGTTTTCTCTCTGAAACGGTTACATTTATCGTCTGCAAGCCCTTGTCGCGTGATGCGGTATGCAGAGTCACTACAAGCAGCATAGTAGAACACTGAAGAAGCATCTAAGTTTATGCAATCGCCCAGTAAGAAGAGCTACATTTCAAGTTTTAGTTATCGATTAATGAATTATTGGGCGGTTTGGTGCCTTGGACCAGACCGAGGACCTTAAGATTTTGCATGATTCGAGGACTCGCAGCCAGGTAACACGAGAAATTGTGTTAAGTGTTAATATGTAGTAAAAACCTAAGAAAATCTCCCATTTCCGTCATTTACTATCGAATCGACATAACGCCAGATCGTCACATTGGTCGCTTTTCTCTCTGAAACGGTTACATTTACCGTCTGCAAGCCCTTGTCGCGTGATGCGGTATGCAGACACAGTACAAGCAGCACACTAGAACACAGAATAAGAATCTACGTTGATGCAATCGGCCAGTAAGGAGAGCTACATTTCAAGTTTTAGTTATCGATTAATGAATTATTGGGCGGTTTGGTGCCTTGGACCAGACCGAGGACCTTAAGATTTTGCATGAACCGAGGACTGGCAGCCAGGTAACACGAGAAATTGTGTAAAGTGTTAATATGTAGTAAAAACCTAAGAAAATCTCCCGTTTCCGTCATTTACTATCGAATCGACATAACGCCAGATCGTCACATTGGTCGCTTTTCTCTCTGAAACGGTTACATTTATCGTCTGCAAGCCGTTGTCGCGTGATGCGGTATGCAGACACAGTACAAGCAGCACACTAGAACACAGAATAAGAATCTACGTTGATGCAATCGGCCAGTAAGAAGAGCTACATTTCAAGTTTTAGTTATCGATTAATGAATTATTGGGCGGTTTGGTGCCTTGGACCAGACCGAGGACCTTAAGATTTTGCATGAACCGAGGACTGGCAGCCAGGTAACACGAGAAGTTGTGTAAAGTGTTAATATGTAGTAAAAACCTAAGAAAATCTCCCGTTTCCGTCATTTACTATCGAATCGACATAACGCCAGATCGTCACATTGGTCGTTTTCTCTCTGAAACGGTTACATTTATCGTCTGCAAGCCCTTGTCGCGTGATGCGGTATGCAGAGTCACTACAAGCGGCATAGTAGAACACTGAAAAAGCATCTAAGTTTATGCAATCGCCCAGTAAGAAGAGCTACATTTCAAGTTTTAGTTATCGATTAATGAATTATTGGGCGGTTTGGTGCCTTGGACCAGACCGAGGACCTTAAGATTTTGCATGAGCCGAGGACTGGCAGCCAGGTAACACGAGAAATTGTGTAAAGTGTTAATATGTAGTAAAAACCTAAGAAAATCTCCCGTTTCCGTCATTTACTATCGAATCGACATAACGCCAGATCGTCACATTGGTCGCTTTTCTCTCTGAAACGGTTACATTTATCGTCTGCAAGCCCTTGTCGCGTGATGCGGTATGCAGAGTCACTACAAGCGGCATAGTAGAACACTGAAGAAGCATCTAAGTTTATGCAATCGCCCAGTAAGAAGAGCTACATTTCAAGTTTTAGTTATCGATTAATGAATTATTGGGCGGTTTGGTGCCTTGGACCAGACCGAGGACCTTAAGATTTTGCATGAACCGAGGACTGGCAGCCAGGTAACACGAGAAATTGTGTAAAGTGTTAATATGTAGTAAAAACCTAAGAAAATCTCCCGTTTCCGTCATTTACTATCGAATCGACATAACGCCAGATCGTCACAGTGGTCGCTTTTCTCTCTGAAACGGTTACATTTATCGTCTGCAAGCCCTTGTCGCGTGATGCGGTATGCAGACACAGTACAAGCAGCACACTAGAACACAGAATAAGAATCTACGTTGATGCAATCGGCCAGTAAGAAGAGCTACATTTCAAGTTTTAGTTATCGATTAATGAATTATTGGGCAGTTTGGTGCCTTGGACCAGACCGAGGACCTTAAGATTTTGCATGATTCGAGGACTGGCAGCCAGGGAACACCAGAAATTGTGTAAAGTGTTAATATGTAGTAAAAACCTAAGAAAATCTCCCGTTTCCGTCATTTACTATCGAATCGACATAACGCCAGATCGTCACATTGGTCGCTTTTCTCTCTGAAACGGTTACATTTACCGCCTGCAAGCCCTTGTCGTGTGATGCGGTATGCAGACACAGTACAAGCAGCACACTAGAACACAGAATAAGAATCTACGTTGATGCAATCGGCCAGTAAGGAGAGCTACATTTCAAGTTTTAGTTATCGATTAATGAATTATTGGGCGGTTTGGTGCCTTGGACCAGACCGAGGACCTTAAGATTTTGCTTGAACCGAGGACTGGCAGCCAGGTAACACGAGAAATTGTGTAAAGTGTTAATATGTAGTAAAAACCTAAGAAAATCTCCCGTTTCCGTCATTTACTATCGAATCGACATAACGCCAGATCGTCACAGTGGTCGCTTTTCTCTCTGAAACGGTTACATTTATCGTCTGCAAGCCGTTGTCGCGTGATGCGGTATGCAGACTCAGTACAAGCAGCACACTAGAACACAGAATAAGAATCTACGTTGATGCAATCGGCCAGTAAGAAGAGCTACATTTCAAGTTTTAGTTATCGATTAATGAATTATTGGGCGGTTTGGTGCCTTGGACCAGACCGAGGACCTTAAGATTTTGCATGAACCGAGGACTGGCAGCCAGGTAACACGAGAAATTGTGTAAAGTGTTAATATGTAGTAAAAACCTAAGGAAATCTCCCGTTTCCGTCATTTACTATCGAATCGACATAACGCCAGATCGTCACAGTGGTCGCTTTTCTCTCTGAAACGGTTACATTTATCGTCTGCAAGCCCTTGTCGCGTGATGCGGTATGCAGAGTCACTACAAGCGGCATAGTAGAACACTGAAGAAGCATCTAAGTTCATGCAATCGCCCAGTAAGAAGAGCTACATTTCAAGTTTTAGTTATCGATTAATGAATTACTGGGCGGTTTGGTGCCTTGGACCAGACCGAGGACCTTAAGATTTTGCATGAACCGAGGACTGGCAGCCAGGTAACACGAGAAACTGTGTAAAGTGTTAATATGTAGTAAAAACCTAAGAAAATCTCCCGTTTCCGTCATTTACTATCGAATCGACATAACGCCAGATAGTCACAGTGGTCGCTTTTCTCTCTGAAACGGTTACATTTATCGTCTGCAAGCCCTTGTCGCGTGATGCGGTATGCAGACACAGTACAAGCAGCACACTAGAACACAGAATAAGAATCTACGTTGATGCAATCGGCCAGTAGGAAGAGCTACATTTCAAGTTTTAGTTATCGATTAATGAATTATTGGGCGGTTTGGTGCCTTGGACCAGACCGAGGACCTTAAGATTTTGATTGAACCGAGGACTGGCAGCCAGGTAACACGAGAAATTGTGTAAAGTGTTAATATGTAGTAAAAACCTAAGAAAATCTCCCGTTTCCGTCATTTACTATCGAATCGACATAACGCCAGATCGTCACAGTGGTCGCTTTTCTCTCTGAAACGGTTACATTTATCGTCTGCAAGCCCTTGTCGCGTGATGCGGTATGCAGAGTCACTACAAGCGGCATAGTAGAACACTGAAGAAGCATCTAAGTTCATGCAATCGCCCAGTAAGAAGAGCTACATTTCAAGTTTTAGTTATCGATTAATGAATTACTGGGCGGTTTGGTGCCTTGGACCAGACCGAGGACCTTAAGATTTTGCATGAACCGAGGACTGGCAGCCAGGTAACACGAGAAATTGTGTAAAGTGTTAATATGTAGTAAAAACCTAAGAAAATCTCCCGTTTCCGTCATTTACTATCGAATCGACATAACGCCAGATAGTCACAGTGGTCGCTTTTCTCTCTGAAACGGTTACATTTACCGTCTGCAAGCCCTTGTCGCGTGATGCGGTATGCAGACACAGTACAAGCAGCACACTAGAATACAGAATAAGAATCTACGTTGATGCAATCGGCCAGTAAGAAGAGCTACATTTCAAGTTTTAGTTATCGATTAATGAATTATTGGGCGGTTTGGTGCCTTGGACCAGACCGAGGACCTTAAGATTTTGCATGAACCGAGGACTGGCAGCCAGGAAACACGAGAAATTGTGTAAAGTGTTAATATGTAGTAAAAACCTAAGAAAATCTCCCGTTTCCGTCATTTACTATCGAATCGACATAACGCCAGATCGTCACAGTGGTCGCTTTTCTCTCTGAAACGGTTACATTTATCGTCTGCAAGCCCTTGTCGCGTGATGCGGTATGCAGGCACAGTACTAGCAGCACACTAGAACACAGAATAAGAATCTACGTTGATGCAATCGGCCAGTAAGAAGAGCTACATTTCAAGTTTTAGTTATCGATTAATGAATTATTGGGCGGTTTGGTGCCTTGGACCAGACCGAGGACCTTAAGATTTTGCATGAACCGAGGACTGGCAGCCAGGTAACACGAGAAATTGTGTAAAGTGTTAATATGTAGTAAAAACCTAAGAAAATCTCCCGTTTCCGTCATTTACTATCGAATCGACATAACGCCAGATCGTCACAGTGGTCGCTTTTCTCTCTGAAACGGTTACATTTATCGTCTGCAAGCCCTTGTCGCGTGATGCGGTATGCAGACACAGTACAAGCAGCACACTAGAACACAGAATAAGAATCTACGTTGATGCAATCGGCCAGTAAGAAGAGCTACATTTCAAGTTTTAGTTATCGATTAATGAATTATTGGGCGGTTTGGTGCCTTGGACCAGACCGAGGACCTTAAGATTTTGCATGAACCGAGGACTGGCAGCCAGGTAACAGGAGAAATTGTGTAAAGTGTTAATATGTAGTAAAAACCTGAGAAAATCTCCCGTTTCCGTCATTTACTATCGAATCGACATAACGCCAGATCGTCACATTGGTCGCTTTTCTCTCTGAAACGGTTACATTTACCGTCTGCAAGCCCTTGTCGCGTGATGCGGTATGCAGACACAGTACAAGCAGCACACTAGAACACAGAATAAGAATCTACGTTGATGCAATCGGCCAGTAAGGAGAGCTACATTTCAAGTTTTAGTTATCGATTAATGAATTATTGGGCGGTTTGGTGCCTTGGACCAGACCGAGGACCTTAAGATTTTGCATGAACCGAGGACTGGCAGCCAGGTAACACGAGAAATTGTGTAAAGTGTTAATATGTAGTAAAAACCTAAGAAAATCTCCCGTTTCCGTCATTTACTATCGAATCGACATAACGCCAGATCGTCACAGTGGTCGCTTTTCTCTCTGAAACGGTTACATTTATCGTCTGCAAGCCGTTGTCGCGTGATGCGGTATGCAGACACAGTACAAGCAGCACACTAGAACACAGAATAAGAATCTACGTTGATGCAATCGGCCAGTAAGAAGCGCTACATTTCAAGTTTTAGTTATCGATTAATGAATTATTGGGCGGTTTGGTGCCTTGGACCAGACCGAGGACCTTAAGATTTTGCATGAACCGAGGACTGGCAGCCAGGAAACACGAGAAATTGTGTAAAGTGTTAATATGTAGTAAAAACCTAAGAAAATCTCCCGTTTCCGTCATTTACTATCGAATCGACATAACGCCAGATCGTCACAGTGGTCGCTTTTCTCTCTGAAACGGTTACATTTATCGTCTGCAAGCCCTTGTCGCGTGATGCGGTATGCAGACACAGTACTAGCAGCACACTAGAACACAGAATAAGAATCTACGTTGATGCAATCGGCCAGTAAGAAGAGCTACATTTCAAGTTTTAGTTATCGATTAATGAATTATTGGGCGGTTTGGTGCCTTGGACCAGACCGAGGACCTTAAGATTTTGCATGAACCGAGGACTGGCAGCCAGGTAACACGAGAAATTGTGTAAAGTGTTAATATGTAGTAAAAACCTAAGAAAATCTCCCGTTTCCGTCATTTACTATCGAATCGACATTACGCCAGATCGTCACAGTGGTCGCTTTTCTCTCTGAAACGGTTACATTTATCGTCTGCAAGCCCTTGTCGCGTGATGCGGTATGCAGACACAGTACTAGCAGCACACTAGAACACAGAATAAGAATCTACGTTGATGCAATCGGCCAGTAAGAAGAGCTACATTTCAAGTTTTAGTTATCGATTAATGAATTATTGGGCGGTTTGGTGCCTTGGACCAGACCGAGGACCTTAAGATTTTGCATGAACCGAGGACTGGCAGCCAGGTAACACGAGAAATTGTGTAAAGTGTTAATATGTAGTAAAAACCTAAGAAAATCTCCCGTTTCCGTCATTTACTATCGAATCGACATAACGCCAGATCGTCACAGTGGTCGCTTTTCTCTCTGAAACGGTAACATTTATCGTCTGCAAGCCCTTGTCGCGTGATGCGGTATGCAGAGTCACTACAAGCGGCATAGTAGAACACTGAAGAAGCATCTAAATTTATGCAATCGCCCAGTAAGAAGAGCTACATTTCAAGTTTTAGTTATCGATTAATGAATTATTGGGCGGTTTGGTGCCTTGGACCAGACCGAGGACCTTAAGATTTTGCATGAACCGAGGACTGGCAGCCAGGTAACACGAGAAATTGTGTAAAGTGTTAATATGTAGTAAAAACCTAAGAAAATCTCCCGTTTCCGTCATTTACTATCGAATCGACATAACGCCAGATCGTCACAGTGGTCGCTTTTCTCTCTGAAACGGTTACATTTATCGTCTGCAAGCCCTTGTCGCGTGATGCGGTATGCAGACACAGTACAAGCAGCACACTAGAACGCAGAATAAGAATCTACGTTGATGCAATCGCCCAGTAAGAAGAGCTACATTTCAAGTTTTAGTTATCGATTAATGAATTATTGGGCGGTTTGGTGCCTTGGACCAGACTGAGGACCTTAAGATTTTGCATGAACCGAGGACTGGCAGCCAGGTAACACGAGAAATTGTGTAAAGTGTTAATATGTAGTAAAAACCTAAGAAAATCTCCCGTTTCCGTCATTTACTATCGAATCGACATAACGCCAGATCGTCACAGTGGTCACTTTTCTCTCTGAAACGATTACATTTATCGTCTGCAAGCCCTTGTCGCGTGATGCGGTATGCAGAGTCACTACAAGCGGCATAGTAGAACACTGAAGAAGCATCTAAGTTTATGCAATCGCCCAGTAAGAAGAGCTACATTTCAAGTTTTAGTTATCGATTAATGAATTATTGGGCGGTTTGGTGCCTTGGACCAGACCGAGGACCTTAAGATTTTGCATGAACCGAGGACTGGCAGCCAGGTAACACGAGAAATTGTGTAAAGTGTTAATATGTAGTAAAAACCTAAGAAAATCTCCCGTTTCCGTCATTTACTATCGAATCGACATAACGCCAGATCGTCACATTGGTCGCTTTTCTCTCTGAAACGGTTACATTTACCGTCTGCAAGCCCTTGTCGCGTGATGCGGTATGCAGACACAGTACAAGCAGCACACTAGAACACAGAATAAGAATCTACGTTGATGTAATCGGCCAGTAAGAAGAGCTACATTTCAAGTTTTAGTTATCGATTAATGAATTATTGGGCGGTTTGGTGCCTTGGACCAGACCGAGGACCTTAAGATTTTGCATGAACCGAGGACTGGCAGCCAGGTAACGCGAGATATTGTGTAAAGTGTTAATATGTAGTAAAAACCTAAGAAAATCTCCCGTTTCCGTCATTTACTATCGAATCGACATAACGCCAGATCGTCACAGTGGTCGCTTTTCTCTCTGAAACGGTTACATTTATCGTCTGCAAGCCCTTGTCGCGTGATGCGGTATGCAAAGTCACTACAAGCGGCATAGTAAAACACTGAAGAAGCATCTAAGTTTATGCAATCGCCCAGTAAGAAGAGCTACATTTCAAGTTTTAGTTATCGATTAATGAATTATTGGGCGGTTTGGTGTCTTGGACCAGACCGAGGACCTTAAGATTTTGCATGAACCGAGGACTGGCAGCCAGGTAACACGAGAAATTGTGTAAAGTGTTAATATGTAGTAAAAACCTAAGAAAATCTCCCGTTTCCGTCATTTACTATCGAATCGACATAACGCCAGATCGTCACATTGGTCGCTTTTCTCTCTGAAACGGTTACATTTATCGTCTGCAAGCCCTTGTCACGTGATGCGGTATGCAGACACAGTACAAGCAGCACACTAGAACACAGAATAAGAATCTACGTTAATGCAATCGGCCAGTAAGAAGAGCTACATTTCAAGTTTTAGTTATCGATTAATGAATTATTGGGCGGTTTGGTGCCTTGGACCAGACCGAGGACCTTAAGATTTTGCATGTACCGAGGACTGGCAGCCAGGTAACACGAGAAATTGTGTAAAGTGTTAATATGTAGTAAAAACCTAAGAAAATCTCCCGTTTCCGTCATTTACTATCGAATCGACATAACGCCAGATCGTCACAGTGGTCGCTTTTCTCTCTGAAACGGTTACATTTATCGTCTGCAAGCCGTTGTCGCGTGATGCGGTATGCAGACACAGTACAAGCAGCACACTAGAACACAGAATAAGAATCTACGTTGATGCAATCGGCCAATAAGAAGAGCTACATTTCAAGTTTTAGTTATCGATTAATGAATTATTGGGCGGTTTGGTGCCTTGGACCAGACCGAGGACCTTAAGATTTTGCATGAACCGAGGACTGGCAGCCAGGTAACACGAGAAATTGTGTAAAGTGTTAATATGTAGTAAAAACCTAAGAAAATCTCCCGTTTCCGTCATATACTATCGAATCGACATAACGCCAGATCGTCACAGTGGTCGCTTTTCTCTCTGAAACGGTTACATTCATCGTCTGCAAGCCCTTGTCGCGTGATGCGGTATGCAGACACAGTACAAGCAGCACACTAGAACACAGAATAAGAATCTACGTTGATGTAATCGGCCAGTAAGAAGAGCTACATTTCAAGTTTTAGTTATCGATGAATGAATTATTGGGCGGTTTGGTGCCTCGGACCAGACCGAGGACCTTAAGATTTTGCATGAACCGAGGACTGGCAGCCAGGTAACACGAGAAATTGTGTAAAGTGTTAATATGTAGTAAAAACCTAAGAAAATCTCCCGTTTCCCTCATTTACTATCGAATCGACATAACGCCAGATCGTCACAGTGGTCGCTTTTCTCTCTGAAACGGTTACATTTATCGTCTGCAAGCCCTTGTCGCGTGATGCGGTATGCAGAGTCACTACAAGCGGCATAGTAGAACACTGAAGAAGCATCTAAGTTTATGCAATCGCCCAGTAAGAAGAGCTACATTTCAAGTTTTAGTTATCGATTAATGAATTATTGGGCGGTTTGGTGCCTTGGACCAGACCGAGGACCTTAAGATTTTGCATGAACCGAGGACTGGCAGCCAGGTAACACGAGAAATTGTGTAAAGTGTTAATATATAGTAAAAACCTAAGAAAATCTCCCGTTTCCGTCATTTACTATCGAATCGACATAACGCCAGATCGTCACATTGGTCGCTTTTCTCTCTGAAACGGTTACATTTACCGTCTGCAAGCCCTTGTCGCGTGATGCGGTATGCAGACACAGTACAAGCAGCACACTAGAACACAGAATAAGAATCTACGTTGATGTAATCGGCCAGTAAGAAGAGCTACATTTCAAGTTTTAGTTATCGATTAATGAATTATTGGGCGGTTTGGTGCCTCGGACCAGACCGAGGACCTTAAGATTTTGCATGAACCGAGGACTGGCAGCCAGGTAACACGAGAAATTGTGTAAAGTGTTAATATGTAGTAAAAACCTAAGAAAATCTCCCGTTTCCCTCATTTACTATCGAATCGACATAACGCCAGATCGTCACAGTGGTCGCTTTTCTCTCTGAAACGGTTACATTTATCGTCTGCAAGCCCTTGTTAGCGTGATGCGGTATGCAGAGTCACTACAAGCGGCTTAGTAGAACACTGAAGAAGCATCTAAGTTTATGCAATCGCCCAGTAAGAAGAGCTACATTTCAAGTTTTAGTTATCGATTAATGAATTATTGGGCGGTTTGGTGCCTTGGACCAGACCGAGGACCTTAAGATTTTGCATGAACCGAGGACTGGCAGCCAGGTAACACGAGAAATTGTGTAAAGTGTTAATATATAGTAAAAACCTAAGAAAATCTCCCGTTTCCGTCATTTACTATCGAATCGACATAACGCCAGATCGTCACATTGGTCGCTTTTCTCTCTGAAACGGTTACATTTACCGTCTGCAAGCCCTTGTCGCGTGATGCGGTATGCAGACACAGTACAAGCAGCACACTAGAACACAGAATAAGAATCTACGTTGATGTAATCGGCCAGTAACAAGAGCTACATTTCAAGTTTTAGTTATCGATTAATGAATTATTGGGCGGTTTGGTGCCTCGGACCAGACCGAGGACCTTAAGATTTTGCATGAACCGAGGACTGGCAGCCAGGTAACACGAGAAATTGTGTAAAGTGTTAATATGTAGTAAAAACCTAAGAAAATCTCCCGTTTCCCTCATTTACTATCGAATCGACATAACGCCAGATCGCCACAGTGGTCGCTTTTCTCTCTGAAACGGTTACATTTATCGTCTGCAAGCCCTTGTTAGCGTGATGCGGTATGCAGAGTCACTACAAGCGGCATAGTAGAACACTGAAGAAGCATCTAAGTTTATGCAATCGCCCAGTAAGAAGAGCTACATTTCAAGTTTTAGTTATCGATTAATGAATTATTGGGCGGTTTGGTGCCTTGGACCAGACCGAGGACCATAAGATTTTGCATGAACCGAGGACTGGCAGCCAGGTAACACGAGAAATAGTGTAAAGTGTTAATATGTAGTAAAAACCTAAGAAATTCTCCCGTTTCCGTCATTTACTATCGAATCGACATAACGCCAGATCGTCACATTGGTCGCTTTTCTCTCTGAAACGGTTACATTTACCGTCTGCAACCCCTTGTCGCGTGATGCGGTATGCAGGCACAGTACAAGCAGCACACTAGAACACAGAATAAGAATCTACGTTGATGCAATCGGCCAGTAAGAAGAGCTACATTTCAAGTTTTAGTTATCGATTAATGAATTATTGGGCGGTTTGGTGCCTTGGACCAGACCGAGGACCTTAAGATTTTGCATGAACCGAGGACTGGCAGCCAGGTAACACGAGAAATTGTGTAAAGTGTTAATATGTAGTAAAAACCTAAGAAAATCTCCCGTTTCCGTCATTTACTATCGAATCGACATAACGCCAGATCGTCACAGTGGTCGCTTTTCTCTCTGAAACGGTTACATTTATCGTCTGAAAGCCCTTGTCGCGTGATGCGGTATGCAGAGTCACTACAAGCGGCATAGTAAAACACTGAAGAAGCATCTAAGTTTATGCAATCGCCCAGTAAGAAGAGCTACATTTCAAGTTTTAGTTATCGATTAATGAATTATTGGGCGGTTTGGTGTCTTGGACCAGACCGAGGACCTTAAGATTTTGCATGAACCGAGGACTGGCAGCCAGGTAACACGAGAAATGGTGTAAAGTGTTAATATGTAGTAAAAACCTAAGAAAATCTCCCGTTTCCGTCATTTACTATCGAATCGACATAACGCCAGATCGTCACATTGGTCGCTTTTCTCTCTGAAACGGTTACATTTATCGTCTGCAAGCCCTTGTCGCGTGATGCGGTATGCAGACACAGTACAAGCAGCACACTAGAACACAGAATAAGAATCTACGTTGATGCAATCGGCCAGTAAGAAGAGCTACATTTCAAGTTTTAGTTATCGATTAATGAATTATTGGGCGGTTTGGTGCCTTGGACCAGACCGAGGACCTTAAGATTTTGCATGTACCGAGGACTGGCAGCCAGGTAACACGAGAAATTGTGTAAAGTGTTAATATGTAGTAAAAACCTAAGAAAATCTCCCGTTTTCGTCATTTACTATCGAATCGACATAACGCCAGATCGTCACAGTGGTCGCTTTTCTCTCTGAAACGGTTACATTTATCGTCTGCAAGCCCTTGTCGCGTGATGCGGTATGCAGACACAGTACAAGCAGCACACTAGAACACAGAATAAGAATCTACGTTGATGCAATCGGCCAGTAAGAAGAGCTACATTTCAAGTTTTAGTTATCGATTAATGAATTATTGGGCGGTTTGGTGCCTTGGACCAGACCGAGGACCTTAAGATTTTGCATGAACCGAGGACTGGCAGCCAGGTAACACGAGAAATTGTGTAAAGTGTTAATATGTAGTAAAAACCTAAGAAAATCTCCCGTTTCCGTCATTTACTATCGTATCGACATAACGCCAGATCGTCACAGTGGTCGCTTTTCTCTCTGAAACGGTTACATTCATCGTCTGCAAGCCCTTGTCGCCTGATGCGGTATGCAGACACAGTACAAGCAGCACACTAGAACACAGAATAAGAATCTACGTTGATGTAATCGGCCAGTAAGAAGAGCTACATTTCAAGTTTTAGTTATCGATTAATGAATTATTGGGCGGTTTGGTGCCTCGGACCAGACCGAGGACCTTAAGATTTTGCATGAACCGAGGACTGGCAGCCAGGTAACACGAGAAATTGTGTAAAGTGTTAATATGTAGTAAAAACCTAAGAAAATCTCCCGTTTCCCTCATTTACTATCGAATCGACATAACGCCAGATCGTCACAGTGGTCGCTTTTCTCTCTGAAACGGTTACATTTATCGTCTGCAAGCCCTTGTCGCGTGATGCGGTATGCAGAGTCACTACAAGCGGCATAGTAGAACACTGAAGAAGCATCTAAGTTTATGCAATCGCCCAGTAAGAAGAGCTACATTTCAAGTTTTAGTTATCGATTAATGAATTATTGGGCGGTTTGGTGCCTTGGACCAGACCGAGGACCTTAAGATTTTGCATGAACCGAGGACTGGCAGCCAGGTAACACGAGAAATTGTGTAAAGTGTTAATATGTAGTAAAAACCTAAGAAAATCTCCCGTTTCCGTCATTTACTATCGAATCGACATAACGCCAGATCGTCACATTGGTCGCTTTTCTCTCTGAAACGGTTACATTTACCGTCTACAAGCCCTTGTCGCGTGATGCGGTATGCAGACACAGAACAAGCAGCACACTAGAACACAGAATAAGAATCTACGTTGATGCAATCGGCAAGTAAGGAGAGCTACATTTCAAGTTTTAGTTATCGATTAGTGAATTATTGGGCGGTTTGGTGCCTTGGACCAGACCGAGGACCTTAAAATTTTGCATGAACCGAGGACTGGCAGCCAGGTAACACGAGAAATTGTGTAAAGTGTTAATATGTAGTAAAAACCTAAGAAAATCTCCCGTTTCCGTCATTTACTATCGAATCGACATAACGCCAGATCGTCACAGTGGTCGCTTTTCTCTCTGAAACGGTTACATTTATCGTCTGCAAGCCCTTGTCGCGTGATGCGGTATGCAGACACAGTACAGGCAGCACACTAGAACACAGTATAAGAATCTACGTTGATGCAATCGGCCAGTAACTAGAGCTACATTTCAAGTTTTAGTTATCGATTAATGAATTATTGGGCGGTTTGGTGCCTTGGACCAGACCGAGGACCTTAAGATTTTGCATGAACCGAGGACTGGCAGCCAGGTAACACGAGAAATTGTGTAAAGTGTTAATATGTAGTAAAAACCTAAGAAAATCTCCCGTTTCCGTCATTTACTATCGAATCGACATAACGCCAGATCGTCACAGTGGTCGCTTTTCTCTCTGAAACGGTTACATTTATCGTCTGCAAGCCCTTGTCGCGTGATGCGGTATGAAGACACAGTACAAGCAGCACACTAGAACACAGAATAAGAATCTACGTTGATGCAATCGGCCAGTAAGAAGAGCTACATTTCAAGTTTTAGTTATCGATTAATGAATTATTGGGCGGTTTGGTGCCTTGGACCAGACCGAGGACCTTAAGATTTTGCATGAACCGAGGACTGGCAGCCAGGTAACACGAGAAATTGTGTAAAGTGTTAATATGTAGTAAAAACCTAAGAAAATCTCCCGTTTCCGTCATTTACTATCGAATCGACATAACGCCAGATCGTCACAGTGGTCGCTTTTCTCTCTGAAACGGTTACATTTATCGTCTGCAAGCCCTTGTCACGTGATGCGGTATGCAGACACAGTACAAGCAGCACACTAGAACACAGAATAAGAATCTACGTTGATGCAATCGGCCAATAAGAAGAGCTACATTTCAAGTTTTAGTTATCGATTAATGAATTATTGGGCGGTTTGGTGCCTTGGACCAGACCGAGGACCTTAAGATTTTGCATGAACCGAGGACTGGCAGCCAGGTAACACGAGAAATTGTGTAAAGTGTTAATATGTAGTAAAAACCTAAGAAAATCTCCCGTTTCCGTCATTTACTATCGAATCGACATAACGCCAGATCGTCACATTGGTCGCTTTTCTCTCTGAAACGGATACATTTATCGTCTGCAAGCCCTTGTCGCGTGATGCGGTATGCAGACACAGTACAAGCAGCACACTAGTACACAGAATAAGAATCTACGTTGATGCAATCGGCCAGTAAGAAGAGCTACATTTCAAGTTTTAGTTATCGATTAATGAATTATTGGGCGGTTTGGTGCCTTGGACCAGACCGAGGACCTTAAGATTTTGCATTAACCGAGGACTGGCTGCCAGGTAACACGAGAAATTGTGTAATGTGTTAATATGTAGTAAAAACCTAAGAAAATCTCCCGTTTCCGTCATTTACTATCGAATCGACATAACGCCAGATCGTCACAGTGGTCGCTTTTCTCTCTGAAACGGTTACATTTATCGTCTGCAAGCCCTTGTCGCGTGATGCGGTATGCAGACACAGTACAAGCAGCACACTAGAACACAGAATAAGAATCTACGTTGATGCAATCGGCCAGTAAGAAGAGCTACATTTCAAGTTTTAGTTATCGATTAATGAATTATTGGGCGGTTTGGTGCCTTGGACCAGACCGAGGACCTTAAGATTTTGCATGAACCGAGGACTGGCAGCCAGGTAACATGAGAAATTGTGTAAAGTGTTAATATGTAGTAAAAACCTAAGAAAATCTCCCGTTTCCGTCATTTACTATCGAATCGACATAACGCCAGATCGTCACAGTGGTCGCTTTTCTCTCTGAAACGGTTACATTTATCGTCTGCAAGCCCTTGTCGCGTGATGCGGTATGCAGGCACAGTACAAGCAGCACACTAGAACACAGAATAAGAATCTACGTTGATGCAATCGGCCAGTAAGAAGAGCTACATTTCAAGTTTTAGTTATCGATTAATGAATTATTGGGCGGTTTGGTGCCTTGGACCAGACCGAGGACCTTAAGATTTTGCATGAACCGAGGACTGGCAGCCAGGTAACACGAGAAATTGTGTAAAGTGTTAATATGTAGTAAAAACCTAAGAAAATCTCCCGTTTCCGTCATTTACTATCGAATCGACATAACGCCAGATCGTCACATTGGTCGCTTTTCTCTCTGAAACGGATACATTTATCGTCTGCAAGCCCTTGTCGCGTGATGCGGTATGCAGACACAGTACAAGCAGCACACTAGAACACAGAATAAGAATCTACGTTGATGCAATCGGCCAGTAAGAAGAGCTACATTTCAAGTTTTAGTTATCGATTAATGAATTATTGGGCGGTTTGGTGCCTTGGACCAGACCGAGGACCTTAAGATTTTGCATGAACCGAGGACTCGCAGCCAGGTAACACGAGAAATTGTGTAAAGTGTTAATATGTAGTAAAAACCTAAGAAAATCTCCCGTTTCCGTCATTTACTATCGAATCGACATAACGCCAGATCGTCACAGTGGTCGCTTTTCTCTCTGAAACGGTTACATTTATCGTCTGCAAGCCCTTGTTAGCGTGATGCGGTATGCAGAGTCACTACAAGCGGCATAGTAGAACACTGAAGAAGCATCTAAGTTTATGCAATCGCCCAGTAAGAAGAGCTACATTTCAAGTTTTAGTTATCGATTAATGAATTATTGGGCGGTTTGGTGCCTTGGACCAGACCGAGGACCATAAGATTTTGCATGAACCGAGGACTGGCAGCCAGGTAACACGAGAAATAGTGTAAAGTGTTAATATGTAGTAAAAACCTAAGAAATTCTCCCGTTTCCGTCATTTACTATCGAATCGACATAACGCCAGATCGTCACATTGGTCGCTTTTCTCTCTGAAACGGTTACATTTACCGTCTGCAACCCCTTGTCGCGTGATGCGGTATGCAGGCACAGTACAAGCAGCACACTAGAACACAGAATAAGAATCTACGTTGATGCAATCGGCCAGTAAGAAGAGCTACATTTCAAGTTTTAGTTATCGATTAATGAATTATTGGGCGGTTTGGTGCCTTGGACCAGACCGAGGACCTTAAGATTTTGCATGAACCGAGGACTGGCAGCCAGGTAACACGAGAAATTGTGTAAAGTGTTAATATGTAGTAAAAACCTAAGAAAATCTCCCGTTTCCGTCATTTACTATCGAATCGACATAACGCCAGATCGTCACAGTGGTCGCTTTTCTCTCTGAAACGGTTACATTTATCGTCTGAAAGCCCTTGTCGCGTGATGCGGTATGCAGAGTCACTACAAGCGGCATAGTAAAACACTGAAGAAGCATCTAAGTTTATGCAATCGCCCAGTAAGAAGAGCTACATTTCAAGTTTTAGTTATCGATTAATGAATTATTGGGCGGTTTGGTGTCTTGGACCAGACCGAGGACCTTAAGATTTTGCATGAACCGAGGACTGGCAGCCAGGTAACACGAGAAATGGTGTAAAGTGTTAATATGTAGTAAAAACCTAAGAAAATCTCCCGTTTCCGTCATTTACTATCGAATCGACATAACGCCAGATCGTCACATTGGTCGCTTTTCTCTCTGAAACGGTTACATTTATCGTCTGCAAGCCCTTGTCGCGTGATGCGGTATGCAGACACAGTACAAGCAGCACACTAGAACACAGAATAAGAATCTACGTTGATGCAATCGGCCAGTAAGAAGAGCTACATTTCAAGTTTTAGTTATCGATTAATGAATTATTGGGCGGTTTGGTGCCTTGGACCAGACCGAGGACCTTAAGATTTTGCATGTACCGAGGACTGGCAGCCAGGTAACACGAGAAATTGTGTAAAGTGTTAATATGTAGTAAAAACCTAAGAAAATCTCCCGTTTTCGTCATTTACTATCGAATCGACATAACGCCAGATCGTCACAGTGGTCGCTTTTCTCTCTGAAACGGTTACATTTATCGTCTGCAAGCCCTTGTCGCGTGATGCGGTATGCAGACACAGTACAAGCAGCACACTAGAACACAGAATAAGAATCTACGTTGATGCAATCGGCCAGTAAGAAGAGCTACATTTCAAGTTTTAGTTATCGATTAATGAATTATTGGGCGGTTTGGTGCCTTGGACCAGACCGAGGACCTTAAGATTTTGCATGAACCGAGGACTGGCAGCCAGGTAACACGAGAAATTGTGTAAAGTGTTAATATGTAGTAAAAACCTAAGAAAATCTCCCGTTTCCGTCATTTACTATCGTATCGACATAACGCCAGATCGTCACAGTGGTCGCTTTTCTCTCTGAAACGGTTACATTCATCGTCTGCAAGCCCTTGTCGCCTGATGCGGTATGCAGACACAGTACAAGCAGCACACTAGAACACAGAATAAGAATCTACGTTGATGTAATCGGCCAGTAAGAAGAGCTACATTTCAAGTTTTAGTTATCGATTAATGAATTATTGGGCGGTTTGGTGCCTCGGACCAGACCGAGGACCTTAAGATTTTGCATGAACCGAGGACTGGCAGCCAGGTAACACGAGAAATTGTGTAAAGTGTTAATATGTAGTAAAAACCTAAGAAAATCTCCCGTTTCCCTCATTTACTATCGAATCGACATAACGCCAGATCGTCACAGTGGTCGCTTTTCTCTCTGAAACGGTTACATTTATCGTCTGCAAGCCCTTGTCGCGTGATGCGGTATGCAGAGTCACTACAAGCGGCATAGTAGAACACTGAAGAAGCATCTAAGTTTATGCAATCGCCCAGTAAGAAGAGCTACATTTCAAGTTTTAGTTATCGATTAATGAATTATTGGGCGGTTTGGTGCCTTGGACCAGACCGAGGACCTTAAGATTTTGCATGAACCGAGGACTGGCAGCCAGGTAACACGAGAAATTGTGTAAAGTGTTAATATGTAGTAAAAACCTAAGAAAATCTCCCGTTTCCGTCATTTACTATCGAATCGACATAACGCCAGATCGTCACATTGGTCGCTTTTCTCTCTGAAACGGTTACATTTACCGTCTACAAGCCCTTGTCGCGTGATGCGGTATGCAGACACAGAACAAGCAGCACACTAGAACACAGAATAAGAATCTACGTTGATGCAATCGGCAAGTAAGGAGAGCTACATTTCAAGTTTTAGTTATCGATTAGTGAATTATTGGGCGGTTTGGTGCCTTGGACCAGACCGAGGACCTTAAAATTTTGCATGAACCGAGGACTGGCAGCCAGGTAACACGAGAAATTGTGTAAAGTGTTAATATGTAGTAAAAACCTAAGAAAATCTCCCGTTTCCGTCATTTACTATCGAATCGACATAACGCCAGATCGTCACAGTGGTCGCTTTTCTCTCTGAAACGGTTACATTTATCGTCTGCAAGCCCTTGTCGCGTGATGCGGTATGCAGACACAGTACAGGCAGCACACTAGAACACAGTATAAGAATCTACGTTGATGCAATCGGCCAGTAACTAGAGCTACATTTCAAGTTTTAGTTATCGATTAATGAATTATTGGGCGGTTTGGTGCCTTGGACCAGACCGAGGACCTTAAGATTTTGCATGAACCGAGGACTGGCAGCCAGGTAACACGAGAAATTGTGTAAAGTGTTAATATGTAGTAAAAACCTAAGAAAATCTCCCGTTTCCGTCATTTACTATCGAATCGACATAACGCCAGATCGTCACAGTGGTCGCTTTTCTCTCTGAAACGGTTACATTTATCGTCTGCAAGCCCTTGTCGCGTGATGCGGTATGAAGACACAGTACAAGCAGCACACTAGAACACAGAATAAGAATCTACGTTGATGCAATCGGCCAGTAAGAAGAGCTACATTTCAAGTTTTAGTTATCGATTAATGAATTATTGGGCGGTTTGGTGCCTTGGACCAGACCGAGGACCTTAAGATTTTGCATGAACCGAGGACTGGCAGCCAGGTAACACGAGAAATTGTGTAAAGTGTTAATATGTAGTAAAAACCTAAGAAAATCTCCCGTTTCCGTCATTTACTATCGAATCGACATAACGCCAGATCGTCACAGTGGTCGCTTTTCTCTCTGAAACGGTTACATTTATCGTCTGCAAGCCCTTGTCACGTGATGCGGTATGCAGACACAGTACAAGCAGCACACTAGAACACAGAATAAGAATCTACGTTGATGCAATCGGCCAATAAGAAGAGCTACATTTCAAGTTTTAGTTATCGATTAATGAATTATTGGGCGGTTTGGTGCCTTGGACCAGACCGAGGACCTTAAGATTTTGCATGAACCGAGGACTGGCAGCCAGGTAACACGAGAAATTGTGTAAAGTGTTAATATGTAGTAAAAACCTAAGAAAATCTCCCGTTTCCGTCATTTACTATCGAATCGACATAACGCCAGATCGTCACATTGGTCGCTTTTCTCTCTGAAACGGATACATTTATCGTCTGCAAGCCCTTGTCGCGTGATGCGGTATGCAGACACAGTACAAGCAGCACACTAGTACACAGAATAAGAATCTACGTTGATGCAATCGGCCAGTAAGAAGAGCTACATTTCAAGTTTTAGTTATCGATTAATGAATTATTGGGCGGTTTGGTGCCTTGGACCAGACCGAGGACCTTAAGATTTTGCATTAACCGAGGACTGGCTGCCAGGTAACACGAGAAATTGTGTAATGTGTTAATATGTAGTAAAAACCTAAGAAAATCTCCCGTTTCCGTCATTTACTATCGAATCGACATAACGCCAGATCGTCACAGTGGTCGCTTTTCTCTCTGAAACGGTTACATTTATCGTCTGCAAGCCCTTGTCGCGTGATGCGGTATGCAGACACAGTACAAGCAGCACACTAGAACACAGAATAAGAATCTACGTTGATGCAATCGGCCAGTAAGAAGAGCTACATTTCAAGTTTTAGTTATCGATTAATGAATTATTGGGCGGTTTGGTGCCTTGGACCAGACCGAGGACCTTAAGATTTTGCATGAACCGAGGACTGGCAGCCAGGTAACATGAGAAATTGTGTAAAGTGTTAATATGTAGTAAAAACCTAAGAAAATCTCCCGTTTCCGTCATTTACTATCGAATCGACATAACGCCAGATCGTCACAGTGGTCGCTTTTCTCTCTGAAACGGTTACATTTATCGTCTGCAAGCCCTTGTCGCGTGATGCGGTATGCAGGCACAGTACAAGCAGCACACTAGAACACAGAATAAGAATCTACGTTGATGCAATCGGCCAGTAAGAAGAGCTACATTTCAAGTTTTAGTTATCGATTAATGAATTATTGGGCGGTTTGGTGCCTTGGACCAGACCGAGGACCTTAAGATTTTGCATGAACCGAGGACTGGCAGCCAGGTAACACGAGAAATTGTGTAAAGTGTTAATATGTAGTAAAAACCTAAGAAAATCTCCCGTTTCCGTCATTTACTATCGAATCGACATAACGCCAGATCGTCACATTGGTCGCTTTTCTCTCTGAAACGGATACATTTATCGTCTGCAAGCCCTTGTCGCGTGATGCGGTATGCAGACACAGTACAAGCAGCACACTAGAACACAGAATAAGAATCTACGTTGATGCAATCGGCCAGTAAGAAGAGCTACATTTCAAGTTTTAGTTATCGATTAATGAATTATTGGGCGGTTTGGTGCCTTGGACCAGACCGAGGACCTTAAGATTTTGCATGAACCGAGGACTCGCAGCCAGGTAACACGAGAAATTGTGTAAAGTGTTAATATGTAGTAAAAACCTAAGAAAATCTCCCGTTTCCGTCATTTACTATCGAATCGACATAACGCCAGATCGTCACAGTGGTCGCTTTTCTCTCTGAAACGGTTACATTTTTCGTCTGCAAGCCCTTGTCACGTGATGCGGTATGCAGACACAGTACAAGCAGCACACTAGAACACAGAATAAGAATCTACGTTGATGCAATCGGCCAGTAAGAAGAGCTACATTTCAAGTTTTAGTTATCGATTAATGAATTATTGGGCGGTTTGGTGCCTTGGACCAGACCGAGGACCTTAAGATTTTGCATGAACCGAGGACTGGCAGCCAGGTAACACGAGAAATTGTGTAAAGTGTTAATATGTAGTAAAAACCTAAGAAAATCTCCCGTTTCCGTCATTTACTATCGAATCGACATAACGCCAGATCGTCACATTGGTCGCTTTTCTCTCTGAAACGGATACATTTATCGTCTGCAAGCCCTTGTCGCGTGATGCGGTAAGCAGACACAGTACAAGCAGCACACTAGTACACAGAATAAGAATCTACGTTGATGCAATCGGCCAGTAAGAAGAGCTACATTTCAAGTTTTAGTTATCGATTAATGAATTATTGGGCGGTTTGGTGCCTTGGACCAGACCGAGGACCTTAAGATTTTGCATGAACCGAGGACTGGCTGCTAGGTAACACGAGAAATTGTGTAAAGTGTTAATATGTAGTAAAAACCTAAGAAAATCTCCCGTTTCCGTCATTTACTATCGAATCGACATCACGCCAGATCGTCACAGTGGTCGCTTTTCTCTCTGAAACGGTTACATTTATCGTCTGCAAGCCCTTGTCGCGTGATGCGGTATGCAGACACAGTACAAGCAGCACACTAGAACACAGAATAAGAATCTACGTTGATGCAATCGGCCAGTAAGAAGAGCTACATTTCAAGTTTTAGTTATCGATTAATGAATTATTGGGCGGTTTGGTGCCTTGGACCAGACCGAGAACCTTAAGATTTTGCATGAACCGAGGACTGGCAGCCAGGTAACATGAGAAATTGTGTAAAGTGTTAATATGTAGTAAAAACCTAAGAAAATCTCCCGTTTCCGTCATTTACTATCGAATCGACATAACGCCAGATCGTCACAGTGGTCGCTTTTCTCTCTGAAACGGTTACATTTATCGTCTGCAAGCCCTTGTCGCGTGATGCGGTATGCAGACACAGTACAAGCAGCACACTAGAACACAGAATAAGAATCTACGTTGATGCAATCGGCCAGTAAGAAGAGCTACATTTCAAGTTTTAGTTATCGATTAATGAATTATTGGGCGGTTTGGTGCCTTGGACCAGACCGAGGACCTTAAGATTTTGCATGAACCGAGGACTGGCAGCAAGGTAACACGAGAAATTGTGTAAAGTGTTAATATGTAGTAAAAACCTAAGAAAATCTCCCGTTTCCGTCATTTACTATCGAATCGACATAACGCCAGATCGTCACATTGGTCGCTTTTCTCTCTGAAACGGATACATTTATCGTCTGCAAGCCCTTGTCGCGTGATGCGGTATGCAGACACAGTACAAGCAGCACACTAGAACACAGAATAAGAATCTACGTTGATGCAATCGGCCAGTAAGAAGAGCTACATTTCAAGTTTTAGTTATCGATTAATGAATTATTGGGCGGTTTGGTGCCTTGGACCAGACCGAGGACCTTAAGATTTTGCATGAACCGAGGACTGGCAGCCAGGTAACACGAGAAATTGTGTAAAGTGTTAATATGTAGTAAAAACCTAAGAAAATCTCCCGTTTCCGTCATTTACTATCGAATCGACATAACGCCAGATCGTCACAGTGGTCGCTTTTCTCTCTGAAACGGTTACATTTATCGTCTGCAAGCCCTTGTCGCGTGATGCGGTATGCAGACACAGTACAAGCAGCACACTAGAACACAATATAAGAATCTACGTTGATGCAATTGGCCAGTAAGAAGAGCTACATTTCAAGTTTTAGTTATCGATTAATGAATTATTGGGCGGTTTGGTGCCTTGGACCAGACCGAGGACCTTAAGATTTTGCATGAACCGAGGACTGGCAGCCAGGTAACACGAGAAATTGTGTAAAGTGTTAATATGTAGTAAAAACCTAAGAAATCTCCCGTTTCCGTCATTTACTCTCGAATCGACATAACGCCAGATCGTCACAGTGGTCGCTTTTCTCTCTGAAACGGTTACATTTATCGTCTGCAAGCCCTTGTCGCGTGATGCGGTATGCAGACACAGTACAAGCAGCACACTAGAACACAGAATAAGAATCTACGTTGATGCAATCGGCCAGTAAGAAGAGCTACATTTCAAGTTTTAGTTATCGATTAATGAATTCTTGGGCGGTTTGGTGCCTTGGACCAGACCGAGGACCTTAAGATTTTGCATTAACCGAGGACTGGCAGCCAGGTAACACGAGAAATTGTGTAAAGTGTTAATATGTAGTAAAAACCTAAGAAAATCTCCCGTTTCCGTCATTTACTATCGAATCGACATAACGCCAGATCGTCACAGTGGTCGCTTTTCTCTCTGAAACGGTTACATTTATCGTCTGCAAGCCCTTGTCGCGTGATGCGGTATGCAGACACAGTACAAGCAGCACACTAGAACACAGAATAAGAATCTACGTTGATGCAATCGGCCAGTAAGAAGAGCTACATTTCAAGTTTTAGTTATCGATTAATGAATTATTGGGCGGTTTGGTGCCTTGGACCAGACCGAGGACCTTAAGATTTTGCATGAACCGAGGACTGGCAGCCAGGTAACACGAGAAATTGTGTAAAGTGTTAATATGTAGTAAAAACCTAAGAAAATCTCCCGTTTCCGTCATTTACTATCGAATCGACATAACGCCAGATCGTCACATTGGTCGCTTTTCTCTCTGAAACGGTTACATTTATCGTCTGCAAGCCCTTGTCGCGTGATGCGGTATGCAGACACAGTACAAGCAGCACACTAGAACACAGAATAAGAATCTACGTTGATGCAATCGGCCAGTAAGAAGAGCTACATTTCAAGTTTTAGTTATCGATTAATGAATTATTGGGCGGTTTGGTGCCTTGGACCAGACCGAGGACCTTAAGATTTTGCATGAACCGAGGACTGGCAGCCAGGTAACACGAGAAATGGTGTAAAGTGTTAATATGTAGTAAAAACCTAAGAAAATCTCCCGTTTCCGTCATTTACTATCGAATCGACATAACGCCAGATCGTCACAGTGGTCGCTTTTCTCTCTGAAACGGTTACATTTATCGTCTGCAAGCCGTTGTCGCGTGATGCGGTATGCACACACAGTACAAGCAGCACACTAGAACACAGAATAAGAATCTACGTTGATGCAATCGCCCAGTAAGAAGAGCTACATTTCAAGCTTTAGTTATCGATTAATGAATTATTGGGCGGTTTGGTGCCTTGGACCAGACCGAGGACCTTAAGATTTTGCATGAACCGAGGACTGGCAGCCAGGTAACACGAGAAATTGTGTAAAGTGTTAATATGTAGTAAAAACCTAAGAAAATCTCCCGTTTCCGTCATTTACTATCGAATCGACATAACGCCAGATCGTCACATTGGTCGCTTTTCTCTCTGAAACGGTTACATTTACCGTCTGCAAGCCCTTGTCGCGTGATGCGGTATGCAGACACAGTACAAGCAGCACACTAGAACACAGAATAAGAATCTACGTTGATGCAATCGGCCAGTAAGAAGAGCTACATTTCAAGTTTTAGTTATCGATTAATGAATTATTGGGCGGTTTGGTGCCTTGGACCAGACCGAGGACCTTAAGATTTTGCATGAACCGAGGACTGGCAGCCAGGTAACACGAGAAATTGTGTAAAGTGTTAATATGTAGTAAAAACCTAAGAAAATCTCCCGTTTCCGTCATTTACTATCGAATCGACATAACGCCAGATCGTCACAATGGTCGCTTTTCTCTCTGAAACGGTTACATTTATCGTCTGCAAGCCGTTGTCGCGTGATGCGGTATGCAGACACAGTACAAGCAGCACACTAGAACACAGAATAAGAATCTACGTTGATGCAATCGGCCAGTAAGAAGAGCTACATTTCAAGTTTTAGTTATCGATTAATGAATTATTGGGCGGTTTGGTGCCTTGGACCAGACCGAGGACCTTAAGATTTTGCATGAACCGAGGACTCGCAGCCAGGTAACACGAGAAATTGTGTAAAGTGTTAATATGTAGTAAAAACCTAAGAAAATCTCCCGTTTCCGTCATTTACTATCGAATCGACATAACGCCAGATCGTCACAGTGGTCGCTTTTCTCTCTGAAACGGTTACATTTTTCGTCTGCAAGCCCTTGTCACGTGATGCGGTATGCAGACACAGTACAAGCAGCACACTAGAACACAGAATAAGAATCTACGTTGATGCAATCGGCCAGTAAGAAGAGCTACATTTCAAGTTTTAGTTATCGATTAATGAATTATTGGGCGGTTTGGTGCCTTGGACCAGACCGAGGACCTTAAGATTTTGCATGAACCGAGGACTGGCAGCCAGGTAACACGAGAAATTGTGTAAAGTGTTAATATGTAGTAAAAACCTAAGAAAATCTCCCGTTTCCGTCATTTACTATCGAATCGACATAACGCCAGATCGTCACATTGGTCGCTTTTCTCTCTGAAACGGATACATTTATCGTCTGCAAGCCCTTGTCGCGTGATGCGGTATGCAGACACAGTACAAGCAGCACACTAGTACACAGAATAAGAATCTACGTTGATGCAATCGGCCAGTAAGAAGAGCTACATTTCAAGTTTTAGTTATCGATTAATGAATTATTGGGCGGTTTGGTGCCTTGGACCAGACCGAGGACCTTAAGATTTTGCATGAACCGAGGACTGGCTGCCAGGTAACACGAGAAATTGTGTAAAGTGTTAATATGTAGTAAAAACCTAAGAAAATCTCCCGTTTCCGTCATTTACTATCGAATCGACATCACGCCAGATCGTCACAGTGGTCGCTTTTCTCTCTGAAACGGTTACATTTATCGTCTGCAAGCCCTTGTCGCGTGATGCGGTATGCAGACACAGTACAAGCAGCACACTAGAACACAGAATAAGAATCTACGTTGATGCAATCGGCCAGTAAGAAGAGCTACATTTCAAGTTTTAGTTATCGATTAATGAATTATTGGGCGGTTTGGTGCCTTGGACCAGACCGAGAACCTTAAGATTTTGCATGAACCGAGGACTGGCAGCCAGGTAACATGAGAAATTGTGTAAAGTGTTAATATGTAGTAAAAACCTAAGAAAATCTCCCGTTTCCGTCATTTACTATCGAATCGACATAACGCCAGATCGTCACAGTGGTCGCTTTTCTCTCTGAAACGGTTACATTTATCGTCTGCAAGCCCTTGTCGCGTGATGCGGTATGCAGACGCAGTACAAGCAGCACACTAGAACACAGAATAAGAATCTACGTTGATGCAATCGGCCAGTAAGAAGAGCTACATTTCAAGTTTTAGTTATCGATTAATGAATTATTGGGCGGTTTGGTGCCTTGGACCAGACCGAGGACCTTAAGATTTTGCATGAACCGAGGACTGGCAGCCAGGTAACACGAGAAATTGTGTAAAGTGTTAATATGTAGTAAAAACCTAAGAAAATCTCCCGTTTCCGTCATTTACTATCGAATCGACATAACGCCAGATCGTCACATTGGTCGCTTTTCTCTCTGAAACGGATACATTTATCGTCTGCAAGCCCTTGTCGCGTGATGCGGTATGCAGACACAGTACAAGCAGCACACTAGAACACAGAATAAGAATCTACGTTGATGCAATCGGCCAGTAAGAAGAGCTACATTTCAAGTTTTAGTTATCGATTAATGAATTATTGGGCGGTTTGGTGCCTTGGACCAGACCGAGGACCTTAAGATTTTGCATGAACCGAGGACTGGCAGCCAGGTAACACGAGAAATTGTGTAAAGTGTTAATATGTAGTAAAAACCTAAGAAAATCTCCCGTTTCCGTCATTTACTATCGAATCGACATAACGCCAGATCGTCACAGTGGTCGCTTTTCTCTCTGAAACGGTTACATTTATCGTCTGCAAGCCCTTGTCGCGTGATGCGGTATGCAGACACAGTACAAGCAGCACACTAGAACACAATATAAGAATCTACGTTGATGCAATTGGCCAGTAAGAAGAGCTACATTTCAAGTTTTAGTTATCGATTAATGAATTATTGGGCGGTTTGGTGCCTTGGACCAGACCGAGGACCTTAAGATTTTGCATGAACCGAGGACTGGCAGCCAGGTAACATGAGAAATTGTGTAAAGTGTTAATATGTAGTAAAAACCTAAGAAATCTCCCGTTTCCGTCATTTACTCTCGAATCGACATAACGCCAGATCGTCACAGTGGTCGCTTTTCTCTCTGAAACGGTTACATTTATCGTCTGCAAGCCCTTGTCGCGTGATGCGGTATGCAGACACAGTACAAGCAGCACACTAGAACACAGAATAAGAATCTACGTTGATGCAATCGGCCAGTAAGAAGAGCTACATTTCAAGTTTTAGTTATCGATTAATGAATTCTTGGGCGGTTTGGTGCCTTGGACCAGACCGAGGACCTTAAGATTTTGCATTAACCGAGGACTGGCAGCCAGGTAACACGAGAAATTGTGTAAAGTGTTAATATGTAGTAAAAACCTAAGAAAATCTCCCGTTTCCGTCATTTACTATCGAATCGACATAACGCCAGATCGTCACAGTGGTCGCTTTTCTCTCTGAAACGGTTACATTTATCGTCTGCAAGCCCTTGTCGCGTGATGCGGTATGCAGACACAGTACAAGCAGCACACTAGAACACAGAATAAGAATCTACGTTGATGCAATCGGCCAGTAAGAAGAGCTACATTTCAAGTTTTAGTTATCGATTAATGAATTATTGGGCGGTTTGGTGCCTTGGACCAGACCGAGGACCTTAAGATTTTGCATGAACCGAGGACTGGCAGCCAGGTAACACGAGAAATTGTGTAAAGTGTTAATATGTAGTAAAAACCTAAGAAAATCTCCCGTTTCCGTCATTTACTATCGAATCGACATAACGCCAGATCGTCACATTGGTCGCTTTTCTCTCTGAAACGGTTACATTTATCGTCTGCAAGCCCTTGTCGCGTGATGCGGTATGCAGACACAGTACAAGCAGCACACTAGAACACAGAATAAGAATCTACGTTGATGCAATCGGCCAGTAAGAAGAGCTACATTTCAAGTTTTAGTTATCGATTAATGAATTATTGGGCGGTTTGGTGCCTTGGACCAGACCGAGGACCTTAAGATTTTGCATGAACCGAGGACTGGCAGCCAGGTAACACGAGAAATTGTGTAAAGTGTTAATATGTAGTAAAAACCTAAGAAAATCTCCCGTTTCCGTCATTTACTATCGAATCGACATAACGCCAGATCGTCACAGTGGTCGCTTTTCTCTCTGAAACGGTTACATTTATCGTCTGCAAGCCGTTGTCGCGTGATGCGGTATGCACACACAGTACAAGCAGCACACTAGAACACAGAATAAGAATCTACGTTGATGCAATCGCCCAGTAAGAAGAGCTACATTTCAAGTTTTAGTTATCGATTAATGAATTATTGGGCGGTTTGGTGCCTTGGACCAGACCGAGGACCTTAAGATTTTGCATGAACCGAGGACTGGCAGCCAGGTAACACGAGAAATTGTGTAAAGTGTTAATATGTAGTAAAAACCTAAGAAAATCTCCCGTTTCCGTCATTTACTATCGAATCGACATAACGCCAGATCGTCACATTGGTCGCTTTTCTCTCTGAAACGGTTACATTTACCGTCTGCAAGCCCTTGTCGCGTGATGCGGTATGCAGACACAGTACAAGCAGCACACTAGAACACAGAATAAGAATCTACGTTGATGCAATCGGCCAGTAAGAAGAGCTACATTTCAAGTTTTAGTTATCGATTAATGAATTATTGGGCGGTTTGGTGCCTTGGACCAGACCGAGGACCTTAAGATTTTGCATGAACCGAGGACTGGCAGCCAGGTAACACGAGAAATTGTGTAAAGTGTTAATATGTAGTAAAAACCTAAGAAAATCTCCCGTTTCCGTCATTTACTATCGAATCGACATAACGCCAGATCGTCACAATGGTCGCTTTTCTCTCTGAAACGGTTACATTTATCGTCTGCAAGCCGTTGTCGCGTGATGCGGTATGCAGACACAGTACAAGCAGCACACTAGAACACAGAATAAGAATCTACGTTGATGCAATCGGCCAGTAAGAAGAGCTACATTTCAAGTTTTAGTTATCGATTAATGAATTATTGGGCGGTTTGGTGCCTTGGACCAGACCGAGGACCTTAAGATTTTGCATGAACCGAGGACTGGCAGCCAGGTAACACGAGAAATTGTGTAAAGTGTTAATATGTAGTAAAAACCTAAGAAAATCTCCCGTTTCCGTCATTTACTATCGTATCGACATAACGCCAGATCGTCACAGTGGTCGCTTTTCTCTCTGAAACGGTTACATTTATCGTCTGCAAGCCGTTGTCGCGTGATGCGGTATGCAGACACAGTACAAGCAGCACACTAGAACACAGAATAAGAATCTACGTTGATGCAATCGGCCAGTAAGAAGAGCTACATTTCAAGTTTTAGTTATCGATTAATGAATTATTGGGCGGTTTGGTGCCTTGGACCAGACCGAGGACCTTAAGATTTTGCATGAACCGAGGACTGGCAGCCAGGTAACACGAGAAACTGTGTAAAGTGTTAATATGTAGTAAAAACCTAAGAAAATCTCCCGTTTCCGTCATTTACTATCGAATCGACATAACGCCAGATCGTCACAGTGGTCGCTTTTCTCTCTGACACGGTTACATTTATCGTCTGCAAGCCCGTGTCGCGTGATGCGGTATGCAGAGTCACTACAAGCGGCATAGTAGAACACTGAATAAGCATCTAAGTTTATGCAATCGCCCAGTAAGAAGAGCTACATTTCAAGTTTTAGTTACCGATTAATGAAATATTGGGCGGTTTGGTGCCTTGGACCAGACCGAGGACCTTAAGATTTTGCATGAACCGAGGACTGGCAGCCAGGTAACACGAGAAATTGTGTAAAGTGTTAATATGTAGTAAAAACCTAAGAAAATCTCCCGTTTCCGTCATTTACTATCGAATCGACATAACGCCAGATCGTCACATTGGTCGCTTTTCTCTCTGAAACGGTTACATTTATCGTCTGCAAGCCGTTGTCGCGTGATGCGGTATGCAGACACAGTACAAGCAGCACACTAGAACACAGAATAAGAATCTACGTTGATGCAATCGGCCAGTAAGAAGAGCTACATTTCAAGTTTTAGTTATCGATTAATGAATTATTGGGCGGTTTGGTGCCTTGGACCAGACCGAGGACCTTAAGATTTTGCATGAACCGAGGACTGGAAGCCAGGTAACACGAGAAATTGTGTAAAGTGTTAATATGTAGTAAAAACCTAAGAAAATCTCCCGTTTCCGTCATTTACTATCGAATCGACATAACGCCAGATCGTCACATTGGTCGCTTTTCTCTCTGAAACGGTTACATTTATCGTCTGCAAGCCCTTGTCGCGTGATGCGGTATGCAGACACAGTACAAGCAGCACACTAGAACACAGAATAAGAATCTACGTTGATGCAATCGGCCAGTAAGAAGAGCTACATTTCAAGTTTTAGTTATCGATTAATGAATTATTGGGCGGTTTGGTGCCTTGGACCAGACCGAGGACCTTACGATTTTGCATGAACCGAGGACTGGCAGCCAGGTAACACGAGAAATTGTGTAAAGTGTTAATATGTAGTAAAAACCTGAGAAAATCTCCCGTTTAAGTCATTTACTATCGAATCGACATAACGCCAGATCGTCACAGTGGTCGCTTTTCTCTCTGAAAAGGTTACATTTATCGTCTGCAAGCCCTTGTCGCGTGATGCGGTATGCAGACACAGTACAAGCAGCACACTAGAACACAGAATAAGAATCTACGTTGATGCAATCGGCCAGTAAGAAGAGCTACATTTCAAGTTTTAGTTATCGATTAATGAATTATTGGGCGGTTTGGTGCCTTGGACCAGACCGAGGACCTTAAGATTTTGCATTAACCGAGGACTAGCAGCCAGGTAACACGAGAAATTGTGTAAAGTGTTAATATGTAGTAAAAACCTAAGAAAATCTCCCGTTTCCGTCATTTACTATCGAATCGACATAACGCCAGATCGTCACAGTGGTCGCTTTTCTCTCTGTAACGGTTACATTTATCGTCTGCAAGCCCTTGTCGCGTGATGCGGTATGCAGAGTCACTACAAGCGGCATAGTAGAACACTGAAGAAGCATCTAAGTTTATGCAATCGCCCAGTAAGAAGAGCTACATTTCAAGTTTTAGTTATCGATTAATGAATTATTGGGCGGTTTGGTGCCTTGGACCAGACCGAGGACCTTAAGATTTTGCATGAACCGAGGACTGGCAGCCAGGTAACACGAGAAATTGTGTAAAGTGTTAATATGTAGTAAAAACCTAAGAAAATCTCCCGTTCCGTCATTTACTATCGAATCGACATAACGCCAGATCGTCACATTGGTCGCTTTTCTCTCTGAAACGGTTACATTTACCGTCTGCAAGCCCTTGTCGCGTGATGCGGTATGCAGACACAGTACAAGCAGCACACTAGAACGCAGAATAAGAATCTACGTTGATGCAATCGGCCAGTAAGAAGAGCTACATTTCAAGTTTTAGTTATCGATTAATTAATTGTTGGGCGGTTTGGTGCCTTGGACCAGACCGAGGACCTTAAGATTTTGCATGAACCGAGGACTGGCAGCCAGGTAACACGAGAAATTGTGTAAAGTGTTAATATGTAGTAAAAACCTAAGAAAATCTCCCGTTTCCGTCATTTACTATCGAATCGACGTAACGGCAGATCGTCACAGTGGTCGCTTTTCTCTCTGAAACGGTTACATTTATCGTCTGCAAGCCCGTGTCGCGTGATGCGGTATGCAGAGTCACTACAAGCGGCATAGTAGAACACTGAAGAAGCATCTAAGTTTATGCAATCGCCCAGTAAGAAGAGCTACATTTCAAGTTTTAGTTATCGATTAATGAATTATTGGGCGGTTTGGTGCCTTGGACCAGACCGAGGACCTTAAGATTTTGCATGAACC
Organism: Schistocerca cancellata; assembly: GCF_023864275.1. Classification (NCBI taxonomy): domain Eukaryota; kingdom Metazoa; phylum Arthropoda; class Insecta; order Orthoptera; family Acrididae; genus Schistocerca; species Schistocerca cancellata. The sequence continues at coordinate 2,197,519 of NW_026047135.1, forward strand.
GAGGACTGGCAGCCAGGTAACACGAGAAATTGTGTAAAGTGTTAATATGTAGTAAAAACCTAAGAAAATCTCCCGTTTCCGTCATTTACTATCGAATCGACATAACGCCAGATCGTCACATTGGTCGCTTTTCTCTCTGAAACGGTTACATTTATCGTCTGCAAGCCGTTGTCGCGTGATGCGGTATGCAGACACAGTACAAGCAGCACACTAGAACACAGAATAAGAATCTACGTTGATGCAATCGGCCAGTAAGAAGAGCTACATTTCAAGTTTTAGTTATCGATTAATGAATTATTGGTCGGTTTGGTGCCTTGGACCAGACCGAGGACCTTACGATTTTGCATGAACCGAGGACTGGCAGCCAGGTAACACGAGAAATTGTGTAAAGTGTTAATATGTAGTAAAAACCTGAGAAAATCTCCCGTTTCCGTCATTTACTATCGAATCGACATAACGCCAGATCGTCACAGTGGTCGCTTTTCTCTCTGAAAAGGTTACATTTATCGTCTGCAAGCCCTTGTCGCGTGATGCGGTATGCAGACACAGTACAAGCAGCACACTAGAACACAGAATAAGAATCTACGTTGATGCAATCGGCCAGTAAGAAGAGCTACATTTCAAGTTTTAGTTATCGATTAATGAATTATTGGGCGGTTTGGTGCCTTGGACCAGACCGAGGACCTTACGATTTTGCATGAACCGAGGACTGGCAGCCAGGTAACACGAGAAATTGTGTAAAGTGTTAATATGTAGTAAAAACCTGAGAAAATCTCCCGTTTCCGTCATTTACTATCGAATCGACATAACGCCAGATCGTCACAGTGGTCGCTTTTCTCTCTGAAAAGGTTACATTTATCGTCTGCAAGCCCTTGTCGCGTGATGCGGTATGCAGACACAGTACAAGCAGCACACTAGAACACAGAATAAGAATCTACGTTGATGCAATCGGCCAGTAAGAAGAGCTACATTTCAAGTTTTAGTTATCGATTAATGAATTATTGGGCGGTTTGGTGCCTTGGACCAGACCGAGGACCTTAAGATTTTGCATGAACCGAGGACTGGCAGCCAGATAACACGAGAAATTGTGTAAAGTGTTAATATGTAGTAAAAACCTAAGAAAATCTCCCGTTTCCGTCATTTACTATCGAATCGACATAACGCCAGATCGTCACATTGGTCGCTTTTCTCTCTGAAACGGTTACATTTATCGTCTGCAAGCCCTTGTCGCGTGATGCGGTATGCAGACACAGTACAAGCAGCACACTAGAACACAGAATAAGAATCTACGTTGATGCAATCGGCCAGTAAGAAGAGCTACATTTCAAGTTTTAGTTATCGATTAATGAATTATTGGGCGGTTTGGTGCCTTGGACCAGACCGAGGACCTTAAGATTTTGCATGAACCGAGGACTGGCAGCCAGGTAACACGAGAAATTGTGTAAAGTGTTAATATGTAGTAAAAACCTAAGAAAATCTCCCGTTTCCGTCATTTACTATCGAATCGACATAACGCCAGATCGTCACAGTGGTCGCTTTTCTCTCTGAAACGGTTACATTTATCGTCTGCAAGCCGTTGTCGCGTGATGCGGTATGCACACACAGTACAAGCAGCACACTAGAACACAGAATAAGAATCTACGTTGATGCAATCGCCCAGTAAGAAGAGCTACATTTCAAGTTTTAGTTATCGATTAATGAATTATTGGGCGGTTTGGTGCCTTGGACCAGACCGAGGACCTTAAGATTTTGCATGAACCGAGGACTGGCAGCCAGGTAACACGAGAAATTGTGTAAAGTGTTAATATGTAGTAAAAACCTAAGAAAATCTCCCGTTTCCGTCATTTACTATCGAATCGACATAACGCCAGATCGTCACATTGGTCGCTTTTCTCTCTGAAACGGTTACATTTACCGTCTGCAAGCCCTTGTCGCGTGATGCGGTATGCAGACACAGTACAAGCAGCACACTAGAACACAGAATAAGAATCTACGTTGATGCAATCGGCCAGTAAGAAGAGCTACATTTCAAGTTTTAGTTATCGATTAATGAATTATTGGGCGGTTTGGTGCCTTGGACCAGACCGAGGACCTTAAGATTTTGCATGAACCGAGGACTGGCAGCCAGGTAACACGAGAAATTGTGTAAAGTGTTAATATGTAGTAAAAACCTAAGAAAATCTCCCGTTTCCGTCATTTACTATCGAATCGACATAACGCCAGATCGTCACAATGGTCGCTTTTCTCTCTGAAACGGTTACATTTATCGTCTGCAAGCCGTTGTCGCGTGATGCGGTATGCAGACACAGTACAAGCAGCACACTAGAACACAGAATAAGAATCTACGTTGATGCAATCGGCCAGTAAGAAGAGCTACATTTCAAGTTTTAGTTATCGATTAATGAATTATTGGGCGGTTTGGTGCCTTGGACCAGACCGAGGACCTTAAGATTTTGCATGAACCGAGGACTGGCAGCCAGGTAACACGAGAAATTGTGTAAAGTGTTAATATGTAGTAAAAACCTAAGAAAATCTCCCGTTTCCGTCATTTACTATCGTATCGACATAACGCCAGATCGTCACAGTGGTCGCTTTTCTCTCTGAAACGGTTACATTTATCGTCTGCAAGCCGTTGTCGCGTGATGCGGTATGCAGACACAGTACAAGCAGCACACTAGAACACAGAATAAGAATCTACGTTGATGCAATCGGCCAGTAAGAAGAGCTACATTTCAAGTTTTAGTTATCGATTAATGAATTATTGGGCGGTTTGGTGCCTTGGACCAGACCGAGGACCTTAAGATTTTGCATGAACCGAGGACTGGCAGCCAGGTAACACGAGAAACTGTGTAAAGTGTTAATATGTAGTAAAAACCTAAGAAAATCTCCCGTTTCCGTCATTTACTATCGAATCGACATAACGCCAGATCGTCACAGTGGTCGCTTTTCTCTCTGACACGGTTACATTTATCGTCTGCAAGCCCGTGTCGCGTGATGCGGTATGCAGAGTCACTACAAGCGGCATAGTAGAACACTGAATAAGCATCTAAGTTTATGCAATCGCCCAGTAAGAAGAGCTACATTTCAAGTTTTAGTTACCGATTAATGAAATATTGGGCGGTTTGGTGCCTTGGACCAGACCGAGGACCTTAAGATTTTGCATGAACCGAGGACTGGCAGCCAGGTAACACGAGAAATTGTGTAAAGTGTTAATATGTAGTAAAAACCTAAGAAAATCTCCCGTTTCCGTCATTTACTATCGAATCGACATAACGCCAGATCGTCACATTGGTCGCTTTTCTCTCTGAAACGGTTACATTTATCGTCTGCAAGCCGTTGTCGCGTGATGCGGTATGCAGACACAGTACAAGCAGCACACTAGAACACAGAATAAGAATCTACGTTGATGCAATCGGCCAGTAAGAAGAGCTACATTTCAAGTTTTAGTTATCGATTAATGAATTATTGGGCGGTTTGGTGCCTTGGACCAGACCGAGGACCTTAAGATTTTGCATGAACCGAGGACTGGAAGCCAGGTAACACGAGAAATTGTGTAAAGTGTTAATATGTAGTAAAAACCTAAGAAAATCTCCCGTTTCCGTCATTTACTATCGAATCGACATAACGCCAGATCGTCACATTGGTCGCTTTTCTCTCTGAAACGGTTACATTTATCGTCTGCAAGCCCTTGTCGCGTGATGCGGTATGCAGACACAGTACAAGCAGCACACTAGAACACAGAATAAGAATCTACGTTGATGCAATCGGCCAGTAAGAAGAGCTACATTTCAAGTTTTAGTTATCGATTAATGAATTATTGGGCGGTTTGGTGCCTTGGACCAGACCGAGGACCTTACGATTTTGCATGAACCGAGGACTGGCAGCCAGGTAACACGAGAAATTGTGTAAAGTGTTAATATGTAGTAAAAACCTGAGAAAATCTCCCGTTTAAGTCATTTACTATCGAATCGACATAACGCCAGATCGTCACAGTGGTCGCTTTTCTCTCTGAAAAGGTTACATTTATCGTCTGCAAGCCCTTGTCGCGTGATGCGGTATGCAGACACAGTACAAGCAGCACACTAGAACACAGAATGAGAATCTACGTTGATGCAATCGGCCAGTAAGAAGAGCTACATTTCAAGTTTTAGTTATCGATTAATGAATTATTGGGCGGTTTGGTGCCTTGGACCAGACCGAGGACCTTAAGATTTTGCATTAACCGAGGACTAGCAGCCAGGTAACACGAGAAATTGTGTAAAGTGTTAATATGTAGAAAAAACCTAAGAAAATCTCCCGTTTCCGTCATTTACTATCGAATCGACATAACGCCAGATCGTCACAGTGGTCGCTTTTCTCTCTGTAACGGTTACATTTATCGTCTGCAAGCCCTTGTCGCGTGATGCGGTATGCAGAGTCACTACAAGCGGCATAGTAGAACACTGAAGAAGCATCTAAGTTTATGCAATCGCCCAGTAAGAAGAGCTACATTTCAAGTTTTAGTTATCGATTAATGAATTATTGGGCGGTTTGGTGCCTTGGACCAGACCGAGGACCTTAAGATTTTGCATGAACCGAGGACTGGCAGCCAGGTAACACGAGAAATTGTGTAAAGTGTTAATATGTAGTAAAAACCTAAGAAAATCTCCCGTTCCGTCATTTACTATCGAATCGACATAACGCCAGATCGTCACATTGGTCGCTTTTCTCTCTGAAACGGTTACATTTACCGTCTGCAAGCCCTTGTCGCGTGATGCGGTATGCAGACACAGTACAAGCAGCACACTAGAACGCAGAATAAGAATCTACGTTGATGCAATCGGCCAGTAAGAAGAGCTACATTTCAAGTTTTAGTTATCGATTAATTAATTGTTGGGCGGTTTGGTGCCTTGGACCAGACCGAGGACCTTAAGATTTTGCATGAACCGAGGACTGGCAGCCAGGTAACACGAGAAATTGTGTAAAGTGTTAATATGTAGTAAAAACCTAAGAAAATCTCCCGTTTCCGTCATTTACTATCGAATCGACGTAACGGCAGATCGTCACAGTGGTCGCTTTTCTCTCTGAAACGGTTACATTTATCGTCTGCAAGCCCGTGTCGCGTGATGCGGTATGCAGAGTCACTACAAGCGGCATAGTAGAACACTGAAGAAGCATCTAAGTTTATGCAATCGCCCAGTAAGAAGAGCTACATTTCAAGTTTTAGTTATCGATTAATGAATTATTGGGCGGTTTGGTGCCTTGGACCAGACCGAGGACCTTAAGATTTTGCATGAACCGAGGACTGGCAGCCAGGTAACACGAGAAATTGTGTAAAGTGTTAATATGTAGTAAAAACCTAAGAAAATCTCCCGTTTCCGTCATTTACTATCGAATCGACATAACGCCAGATCGTCACATTGGTCGCTTTTCTCTCTGAAACGGTTACATTTATCGTCTGCAAGCCGTTGTCGCGTGATGCGGTATGCAGACACAGTACAAGCAGCACACTAGAACACAGAATAAGAATCTACGTTGATGCAATCGGCCAGTAAGAAGAGCTACATTTCAAGTTTTAGTTATCGATTAATGAATTATTGGGCGGTTTGGTGCCTTGGACCAGACCGAGGACCTTACGATTTTGCATGAACCGAGGACTGGCAGCCAGGTAACACGAGAAATTGTGTAAAGTGTTAATATGTAGTAAAAACCTGAGAAAATCTCCCGTTTCCGTCATTTACTATCGAATCGACATAACGCCAGATCGTCACAGTGGTCGCTTTTCTCTCTGAAAAGGTTACATTTATCGTCTGCAAGCCCTTGTCGCGTGATGCGGTATGCAGACACAGTACAAGCAGCACACTAGAACACAGAATAAGAATCTACGTTGATGCAATCGGCCAGTAAGAAGAGCTACATTTCAAGTTTTAGTTATCGATTAATGAATTATTGGGCGGTTTGGTGCCTTGGACCAGACCGAGGACCTTAAGATTTTGCATTAACCGAGGACTGGCAGCCAGGTAACACGAGAACTTGTGTAAAGTGTTAATATGTAGTAAAAACCTAAGAAAATCTCCCGTTTCCGTCATTTACTATCGAATCGACATAACGCCAGATCGTCACAGTGGTCGCTTTTCTCTCTGTAACGGTTACATTTATCGTCTGCAAGCCCTTGTCGCGTGATGCGGTATGCAGAGTCACTACAAGCGGCATAGTAGAACACTGAAGAAGCATCTAAGTTTATGCAATCGCCCAGTAAGAAGAGCTACATTTCAAGTTTTAGTTATCGATTAATGAATTATTGGGCGGTTTGGTGCCTTGGACCAGACCGAGGACCTTAAGATTTTGCATGAACCGAGGACTGGCAGCCAGGTAACACGAGAAATTGTGTAAAGTGTTAATATGTAGTAAAAACCTAAGAAAATCTCCCGTTCCGTCATTTACTATCGAATCGACATAACGCCAGATCGTCACATTGGTCGCTTTTCTCTCTGAAACGGTTACATTTATCGTCTGCAAGCCCTTGTCGCGTGATGCGGTATGCAGACACAGTACAAGCAGCACACTAGAACACAGAATAAGAATCTACGTTGATGCAATCGGCCAGTAAGAAGAGCTACATTTTAAATTTTAGTTATCGATTAATGAATTATTGGGCGGTTTGGTGCCTTGGACCAGACCGAGGACCTTAAGATTTTGCATGAACCGAGGACTGGCAGCCAGGTAACACGAGAAATTGTGTAAAGTGTTAATATGTAGTAAAAACCTAAGAAAATCTCCCGTTTCCGTCATTTACTATCGAATCGACATAACGCCAGATCGTCACATTGGTCGCTTTTCTCTCTGAAACGGTTACATTTATCGTCTGCAAGCCCTTGTCGCGTGATGCGGTATGCAGACACAGTACAAGCAGCACACTAGAACGCAGAATAAGAATCTACGTTGATGCAATCGGCCAGTAAGAAGAGCTACATTTCAAGTTTTAGTTATCGATTAATGAATTATTGGGCGGTTTGGTGCCTTGGACCAGACCGAGGACCTTAAGATTTTGCATGAACCGAGGACTGGCAGCCAGGTAACACGAGAAATTGTGTAAAGTGTTAATATGTAGTAAAAACCTAAGAAAATCTCCCGTTTCCGTCATTTAATATCGAATCGACATAACGCCAGATCGTCACAGTGGTCGCTTTTCTCTCTGAAACGGTTACATTTATCGTCTGCAAGCCCTTGTCGCGTGATGCGGTATGCAGACACAGTACAAGCAGCACACTAGAACACAGAATAAGAATCTACGTTGATGCAATCGGCCAGTAAGAAGAGCTACATTTCAAGTTTTAGTTATCGATTAATGAATTATTGGGCGGTTTGGTGCCTTGGACCAGACCGAGGACCTTAAGATTTTGCATGAACCGAGGACTGGCAGCCAGGTAACACGAGAAATTGTGTAAAGTGTTAATATGTAGTAAAAACCTAAGAAAATCTCCCGTTTCCGTCATTTACTATCGAATCGACATAACGCCAGATCGTCACAGTGGTCGCTTTTCTCTCTGAAACGGTTACATTTATCGTCTGCAAGCCCTTGTCGCGTGATGCGGTATGCAGAGTCACTACAAGCGGCATAGTAGAACACTGAAGAAGCATCTAAGTTTATGCAATCGGCCAGTAAGATGAGCAACATTTCAAGTTTTAGTTATCGATTAATGAATTATTGGGCGGTTTGGTGCCTTGGACCAGACCGTGGACCTTAAGATCTTGCATGAACCGAGGACTGGCAGCCAGGTAACACGAGAAATTGTGTAAAGTGTTAATATGTAGTAAAAACCTAAGAAAATCTCCCGTTTCCGTCATTTACTATCGAATCGACATAACGCCAGATCGTCACATTGGTCGCTTTTCTCTCTGAAACGGTTACATTTACCGTCTGCAAGCCCTTGTCGCGTGATGCGGTATGCAGACACAGAACAAGCAGCACACTAGAACACAGAATAAGAATCTACGTTGATGCAATCGGCCAGTAAGAAGAGCTACATTTCAAGTTTTAGTTATCGATTAATGAATTATTGGGCGGTTTGGTGCCTTGGACCAGACCGAGGACCTTAAGATTTTGCATGAACCGAGGACTGGCAGCCAGGTAACACGAGAAATTGTGTAAAGTGTTAATATGTAGTAAAAACCTAAGAAAATCTCCCGTTTCCGTCATTTACTATCGAATCGACATAACGCCAGATCGTCACAGTGGTCGCTTTTCTCTCTGAAACGGTTACATTTATCGTCTGCAAGCCCTTGTCGCGTGATGCGGTATGCAGAGTCACTACAAGCGGCATAGTAAAACACTGAAGAAGCATCTAAGTTTATGCAATCGCCCAGTAAGAAGAGCTACATTTCAAGTTTTAGTTATCGATTAATGAATTATTGGGCGGTTTGGTGCCTTGCACCAGACCGAGGACCTTAAGATTTTGCATGAACCGAGGACTGGCAGCCAGGTAACACGAGAAATTGTGTAAAGTGTTAATATGTAGTAAAAACCTAAGAAAATCTCCCGTTTCCGTCATTTACTATCGAATCGACATAACGCCAGATCGTTACATTGGTCGCTTTTCTCTCTGAAACGGTTACATTTATCGTCTGCAAGCCCTTGTCGCGTGATGCGGTATGCAGACACAGTACAAGCAGCACACTAGAACACAGAATAAGAATCTACGTTGATGCAATCGGCCAGTAAGAAGAGCTACATTTCAAGTTTTAGTTATCGATTAATGAATTATTGGGCGGTTTGGTGCCTTGGACCAGACCGAGGACCTTAAGATTTTGCATGTACCGAAGACTGGCAGCCAGGTAACACGAGATATTGTGTAAAGTGTTAATATGTAGTAAAAACCTAAGAAAATCTCCCGTTTCCGTCATTTACTATCGAATCGACATAACGCCAGATCGTCACATTGGTCGCTTTTCTCTCTGAAACGGTTACATTTACCGTCTGCAAGCCCTTGTCGCGTGATGCGGTATGCAGACACAGAACAAGCAGCACACTAGAACACAGAATAAGAATCTACGTTGATGCAATCGGCCAGTAAGGAGAGCTACATTTCAAGTTTTAGTTATCGATTAATGAATTATTGGGCGGTTTGGTGCCTTGGACCAGACCGAGGACCTTAAGATTTTGCATGAACCGAGGACTGGCAGCCAGGTAACACGAGAAATTGTGTAAAGTGTTAATATGTAGTAAAAACCTAAGAAAATCTCCCGTTTCCGTCATTTACTATCGAATCGACATAATGCCAGATCGTCACAGTGGTCGCTTTTCTCTCTGAAACGGTTACATTTATCGTCTGCAAGCCCTTGTCGCGTGATGCGGTATGCAGACACAGTACAAGCAGCACACTAGAACACAGAATAAGAATCTACGTTGATGCAATCGGCCAGTAAGGAGAGCTACATTTCAAGTTTTAGTTATCGATTAATGAATTATTGGGCGGTTTGGTGCCTTGGACCAGACCGAGGACCTTAAGATTTTGCATGAACCGAAGACTGGCAGCCAGGTAACACGAGAAATTGTGTAAAGTGTTAATATGTAGTAAAAACCTAAGAAAATCTCCCGTTTCCGTCATTTACTATCGAATCGACATAACGCCAGATCGTCACATTGGTCGCTTTTCTCTCTGAAACGGTTACATTTACCGTCTGCAAGCCCTTGTCGCGTGATGCGGTATGCAGACACAGAACAAGCAGCACACTAGAACACAGAATAAGAATCTACGTTGATGCAATCGGCCAGTAAGGAGAGCTACATTTCAAGTTTTAGTTATCGATTAATGAATTATTGGGCGGTTTGGTGCCTTGGACCAGACCGAGGACCTTAAGATTTTGCATGAACCGAGGACTGGCAGCCAGGTAACACGAGAAATTGTGTAAAGTGTTAATATGTAGTAAAAACCTAAGAAAATCTCCCGTTTCCGTCATTTACTATCGAATCGACATAATGCCAGATCGTCACAGTGGTCGCTTTTCTCTCTGAAACGGTTACATTTATCGTCTGCAAGCCCTTGTCGCGTGATGCGGTATGCAGACACAGTACAAGCAGCACACTAGAACACAGAATAAGAATCTACGTTGATGCAATCGGCCAGTAAGGAGAGCTACATTTCAAGTTTTAGTTATCGATTAATGAATTATTGGGCGGTTTGGTGACTTGGACCAGACCGAAGACCTTAAGATTTTGCATGAACCGAGGACTGGCAGCCAGGTAACACGAGAAATTGTGTAAAGTGTTAATATGTAGTAAAAACCTAAGAAAATCTCCCGTTTCCGTCATTTACTATCGAATCGACATAATGCCAGATCGTCACAGTGGTCGCTTTTCTCTCTGAAACGGTTACATTTATCGTCTGCAAGCCCTTGTCGCGTGATGCGGTATGCAGACACAGTACAAGCAGCACACTAGAACACAGAATAAGAATCTACGTTGATGCAATCGGCCAGTAAGGAGAGCTACATTTCAAGTTTTAGTTATCGATTAATGAATTATTGGGCGGTTTGGTGCCTTGGACCAGACCGAGGACCTTAAGATTTTGCAAGAACCGAAGACTGGCAGCCAGGTAACACGAGAAATTGTGTAAAGTGTTAATATGTAGTAAAAACCTAAGAAAATCTCCCGTTTCCGTCATTTACTATCGAATCGACATAACGCCAGATCGTCACAGTGGTCGCTTTTCTCTCTGAAACGGTTACATTTATCGTCTGCAAGCCCTTGTCGCGTGATGCGGTATGCAGAGTCACTACAAGCGGCATAGTAGAACACTGAAGAAGCATCTAAGTTTATGCAATCGGCCAGTAAGAAGAGCTACATTTCAAGTTTTAGTTATCGATTAATGAATTATTGGGCGGTTTGGTGCCTTGGACCAGACCGAGGACCTTAAGATTTTGCATGAACCGAGGACTGGCAGCCAGGTAACACGAGAAATTGTGTAAAGTGTTAATATGTAGTAAAAACCTAAGAAAATCTCCCGTTTCCGTCATTTACTATCGAATCGACATAACGCCAGATGGTCACAATGGTCGCTTTTCTCTCTGAAACGGTTACATTTATCGTCTGCAAGCCCTTGTCGCGTGATGCGGTATGCAGACACAGTACAAGCAGCACACTAGAACACAGAATCAGAATCTACGTTGATGCAATCGGCCAGTAAGAAGAGCTACATTTCAAGTTTTAGTTATCGATTAATGAATTATTATGCGTTGTTTGGTGCCTTGGACCAGACCGAGGACCTTAAGATTTTGCATGAACCGAGGACTGGCAGCCAGGTAACACGAGAAATTGTGTAAAGTGTTAATATGTAGTAAAAACCTAAGAAAATCTCCCGTTTCCGTCATTTACTATCGAATCGACATAACGCCAGATCGTCACAGTGGTCGCTTTTCTCTCTGAAACGGTTACATTTATCGTCTGCAAGCCCTTGTCGCGTGATGCGGTATGCAGAGTCACTACAAGCGGCATAGTAGAACACTGAAGAAGCATCTAAGTTTATGCAATCGCCCAGTAAGAAGAGCTACATTTCAAGTTTTAGTTATCGATTAATGAATTATTGGGCGGTTTGGTGCCTTGGACCAGACCGAGGACCTTAAGATTTTGCATGAACCGAGGACTGGCAGCCAGGTAACACGAGAAATTGTGTAAAGTGTTAATATGTAGTAAAAACCTAAGAAAATCTCCCGTTTCCGTCATTTACTATCGAATCGACATAACGCCAGATCGTCACATTGGTCGCTTTTCTCTCTGAAACGGTTACATTTACCGTCTGCAAGCCCTTGTCGCGTGATGCGGTATGCAGACACAGAACAAGCAGCACACTAGAACACAGAATAAGAATCTACGTTGATGCAATCGGCCAGTAAGGAGAGCTACATTTCAAGTTTTAGTTATCGATTAATGAATTATTGGGCGGTTTGGTGCCTTGGACCAGACCGAGGACCTTAAGATTTTGCATGAACCGAGGACTGGCAGCCAGGTAACACGAGAAATTGTGTAAAGTGTTAATATGTAGTAAAAACCTAAGAAAATCTCCCGTTTCCGTCATTTACTATCGAATCGACATAATGCCAGATCGTCACAGTGGTCGCTTTTCTCTCTGAAACGGTTACATTTATCGTCTGCAAGCCCTTGTCGCGTGATGCGGTATGCAGACACAGTATAAGCAGCACACTAGAACACAGAATAAGAATCTACGTTGATGCAATCGGCCAGTAAGGAGAGCTACATTTCAAGTTTTAGTTATCGATTAATGAATTATTGGGCGGTTTGGTGCCTTGGACCAGACCGAGGACCTTAAGATTTTGCATGAACCGAAGACTGGCAGCCAGGTAACACGAGAAATTCTGTAAAGTGTTAATATGTAGTAAAAACCTAAGAAAATCTCCCGTTTCCGTCATTTACTATCGAATCGACATAACGCCAGATCGTCACAGTGGTCGCTTTTCTCTCTGAAACGGTTACATTTATCGTCTGCAAGCCCTTGTCGCGTGATGCGGTATGCAGAGTCACTACAAGCGGCATAGTAGAACACTGAAGAAGCATCTAAGTTTATGCAATCGGCCAGTAAGAAGAGCTACATTTCAAGTTTTAGTTATCGATTAATGAATTATTGGGCGGTTTGGTGCCTTGGACCAGACCGAGGACCTTAAGATTTTGCATGAACCGAGGACTGGCAGCCAGGTAACACGAGAAATTGTGTAAAGTGTTAATATGTAGTAAAAACCTAAGAAAATCTCCCGTTTCCGTCATTTACTATCGAATCGACATAACGCCAGATGGTCACAATGGTCGCTTTTCTCTCTGAAACGGTTACATTTATCGTCTGCAAGCCCTTGTCGCGTGATGCGGTATGCAGACACAGTACAAGCAGCACACTAGAACACAGAATAAGAATCTACGTTGATGCAATCGGCCAGTAAGAAGAGCTACATTTCAAGTTTTAGTTATCGATTAATGAATTATTATGCGTTGTTTGGTGCCTTGGACCAGACCGAGGACCTTAAGATTTTGCATGAACCGAGGACTGGCAGCCAGGTAACACGAGAAATTGTGTAAAATGTTAATATGTAGTAAAAACCTAAGAAAATCTCCCGTTTCCGTCATTTACTATCGAATCGACATAACGCCAGATCGTCACAATGGTCGCTTTTCTCTCTGAAACGGTTACATTTATCGTCTGCAAGCCCTTGTCGCGTGATGCGGTATGCAGACACAGTACAAGCAGCACACTAGAACACAGAATAAGAATCTACGTTGATGCAATCGGCCAGTAAGAAGAGCTACATTTCAAGTTTTAGTTATCGATTAATGAATTATTGGGCGGTTTGGTGCCTTGGACCAGACCGAGGACCTTACGATTTTGCACGAACCGAGGACTGGCAGCCAGGTAACACGAGAAATTGTGTAAAGTGTTAATATGTAGTAAAAACCTGAGAAAATCTCCCGTTTCCGTCATTTACTATCGAATCGACATAACGCCAGATCGTCACAGTGGTCGCTTTTCTCTCTGGAACGGTTACATTTATCGTCTGCATGCCCTTGTCGCGTGATGCGGTATGCAGACACAGTACAAGCAGCACACTAGAACACAGAATAAGAATCTACGTTGATGCAATCGGCCAGTAAGAAGAGCTACATTTCAAGTTTTAGTTATCGATTAATGAATTATTGGGCGGTTTGGTGCCTTGGACCAGACCGAGGACCTTAAGATTTTGCATGAACCGAGGACTGGCAGCCAGGTAACACGAGATGTTGTGTAAAGTGTTAATATGTAGTAAAAACCTAAGAAAATCTCCCGTTTCCGTCATTTACTATCGAATCGACATAACGCCAGATCGTCACAGTGGTCGCTTTTCTCTCTGAAATGGTTACATTTATCGTCTGCAAGCCCTTGTCGCGTGATGCGGTATGCAGAGTCACTACAAGCGGCATAGTAGAACACTGAAGAAGCATCTAAGTTTATGCAATCGCCCAGTAAGAAGAGCTACATTTCAAGTTTTAGTTATCGATTAATGAATTATTGGGCGGTTTGGTGCCTTGGACCAGACCGAGGACCTTAAGATTTTGCATGAACCGAGGACTGGCAGCCAGGTAACACGAGAAATTGTGTAAAGTGTTAATATGTAGTAAAAACCTAAGAAAATCTCCCGTTTCCGTCATTTACTATCGAATCGACATAACGCCAGATCGTCACATTGGTCGCTTTTCTCTCTGAAACGGTTACATTTATCGTCTGCAAGCCCTTGTCGCGTGATGCGGTATGCAGACACAGTACAAGCAGCACACTAGAACACAGAATAAGAATCTACGTTGATGCAATCGGCCAGTAAGAAGAGCTACATTTTAAATTTTAGTTATCGATTAATGAATTATTGGGCGGTTTGGTGCCTTGGACCAGACCGAGGACCTTAAGATTTTGCATGAACCGAGGACTGGCAGCCAGGTAACACGAGAAATTGTGTAAAGTGTTAATATGTAGTAAAAACCTAAGAAAATCTCCCGTTTCCGTCATTTACTATCGAATCGACATAACGCCAGATCGTCACATTGGTCGCTTTTCTCTCTGAAACGGTTACATTTATCGTCTGCAAGCCCTTGTCGCGTGATGCGGTATGCAGACACAGTACAAGCAGCACACTAGAACGCAGAATAAGAATCTACGTTGATGCAATCGGCCAGTAAGAAGAGCTACATTTCAAGTTTTAGTTATCGATTAATGAATTATTGGGCGGTTTGGTGCCTTGGACCAGACCGAGGACCTTAAGATTTTGCATGAACCGAGGACTGGCAGCCAGGTAACACGAGAAATTGTGTAAAGTGTTAATATGTAGTAAAAACCTAAGAAAATCTCCCGTTTCCGTCATTTACTATCGAATCGACATAACGCCAGATCGTCACAGTGGTCGCTTTTCTCTCTGAAACGGTTACATTTATCGTCTGCAAGCCCTTGTCGCGTGATGCGGTATGCAGACACAGTACAAGCAGCACACTAGAACACAGAATAAGAATCTACGTTGATGCAATCGGCCAGTAAGAAGAGCTACATTTCAAGTTTTAGTTATCGATTAATGAATTATTGGGCGGTTTGGTGCCTTGGACCAGACCGAGGACCTTAAGATTTTGCATGAACCGAGGACTGGCAGCCAGGTAACACGAGAAATTGTGTAAAGTGTTAATATGTAGTAAAAACCTAAGAAAATCTCCCGTTTCCGTCATTTACTATCGAATCGACATAACGCCAGAT
This sequence comes from Schistocerca cancellata, assembly GCF_023864275.1. Taxonomy (NCBI): domain Eukaryota; kingdom Metazoa; phylum Arthropoda; class Insecta; order Orthoptera; family Acrididae; genus Schistocerca; species Schistocerca cancellata. Next base: position 2,212,770 of record NW_026047135.1, read on the forward strand.
CGTCACATTGGTCGCTTTTCTCTCTGAAACGGTTACATTTATCGTCTGCAAGCCCTTGTCGCGTGATGCGGTATGCAGAGTCACTACAAGCGGCATAGTAGAACACTGAAGAAGCATCTAAGTTTATCAATCGGCCAGTAAGATGAGCAACATTTCAAGTTTTAGTTATCGATTAACGAATTATTGGGCGGTTTGGTGCCTTGGACCAGACCGTGGACCTTAAGATCTTGCATGAACCGAGGACTGGCAGCCAGGTAACACGAGAAATTGTGTAAAGTGTTAATATGTAGTAAAAACCTAAGAAAATCTCCCGTTTCCGTCATTTACTATCGAATCGACATAACGCCAGATCGTCACATTGGTCGCTTTTCTCTCTGAAACGGTTACATTTACCGTCTGCAAGCCCTTGTCGCGTGATGCGGTATGCAGACACAGTACAAGCAGCACACTAGAACACTGAATAAGAATCTACGTTGATGCAATCGGCCAGTAAGAAGAGCTACATTTCAAGTTTTAGTTATCGATTAATGAATTATTGGGCGGTTTGGTGCCTTGGACCAGACCGAGGACCTTAAGATTTTGCATGAACCGAGGACTGGCAGCCAGGTAACACGAGAAATTGTGTAAAGTGTTAATATGTAGTAAAAACCTAAGAAAATCTCCCGTTTCCGTCATTTACTATCGAATCGACATAACGCCAGATCGTCACAGTGGTCGCTTTTCTCTCTGAAACGGTTACATTTACCGTCTGCAAGCCCTTGTCGCGTGATGCGGTATGCAGAGTCACTACAAGCGGCATAGTAAAACACTGAAGAAGCATCTAAGTTTATGCAATCGCCCAGTAAGAAGAGCTACATTTCAAGTTTTAGTTACCGATTAATGAATTATTGGGCGGTTTGGTGCCTTGGACCAGACCGAGGACCTTAAGATTTTGCATGTACCGAGGACTGGCAGCCAGGTAACACGAGAAATTGTGTAAAGTGTTAATATGTAGTAAAAACCTAAGAAAATCTCCCGTTTCCGTCATTTACTATCGAATCGACATAACGCCAGATCGTCACATTGGTCGCTTTTCTCTCTGAAACGGTTACATTCATCGTCTGCAAGCCGTTGTCGCGTGATGCGGTATGCAGACACAGTACAAGCAGCACACTAGAACACAGAATAAGAATCTACGTTGATGCAATCGGCCAGTAAGAAGAGCTACATTTCAAGTTTTAGATATCGATTAATGAATTATTGGGCGGTTTGGTGCCTCGGACCAGACTGAGGACCTTAAGATTTTGCATGAACCGAGGACTGGCAGCCAGGTAACACGAGAAATTGTGTAAAGTGTTAATATGTAGTAAAAACCTAAGAAAATCTCCCGTTTCCGTCATTTACTATCGAATCGACATAACGCCAGATCGTCACAGTGGTCGCTTTTCTCTCTGAAACGGTTACATTTATCGTCTGCAAGCCCTTGTCGCGTGATGCGGTATGCAGAGTCACTACAAGCGGCATAGTAGAACACTGAAGAAGCATCTAAGTTTATGCAATCGCCCAGTAAGAAGAGCTACATTTCAAGTTTTAGTTATCGATTAATGAATTATTGGGCGGTTTGGTGCCTTGGACCAGACCGAGGACCTTAAGATTTTGCATGAACCGAGGACTGGCAGCCAGGTAACACGAGCAATTGTGTAAAGTGTTAATATGTAGTAAAAACCTAAGAAAATCTCCCGTTTCCGTCATTTACTATCGAATCGACATAACGCCAGATCGTCACATTGGTCGCTTTTCTCTCTGAAACGGTTACATTTACCGTCTGCAAGCCCTTGTCGCGTGATGCGGTATGCAGCCACAGAACAAGCAGCACACTAGAACACAGAATAAGAATCTACGTTGATGCAATCGGCCAGTAAGGAGAGCTACATTTCAAGTTTTAGTTATCGATTAATGAATTATTGGGCGGTTTGGTGCCTTGGACCAGACCGAGGACCTTAAGATTTTGCATGAACCGAGGACTGGCAGCCAGGTAACACGAAAAATTGTGTAAAGTGTTAATATGTAGTAAAAACCTAAGAAAATCTCCCGTTTCCGTCATTTACTATCGAATCGACATAATGCCAGATCGTCACAGTGGTCGCTTTTCTCTCTGAAACGGTTACATTTATCGTCTGCAAGCCCTTGTCGCGTGATGCGGTATGCAGACACAGTACAAGCAGCACACCAGAACACAGAATAAGAATCTACGTTGATGCAATCGGCCAGTAAGGAGAGCTACATTTCAAGTTTTAGTTATCGATTAATGAATTATTGGGCGGTTTGGTGCCTTGGACCAGACCGAGGACCTTAAGATTTTGCATGAACCGAAGACTGGCAGCCAGGTAACACGAGAAATTGTGTAAAGTGTTAATATGTAGTAAAAACCTAAGAAAATCTCCCGTTTCCGTCATTTACTATCGAATCGACATAACGCCAGATCGTCACAGTGGTCGCTTTTCTCTCTGAAACGGTTACATTTATCGTCTGCAAGCCCTTGTCGCGTGATGCGGTATGCAGAGTCACTACAAGCGGCATAGTAGAACACTGAAGAAGCATCTAAGTTTATGCAATCGGCCAGTAAGAAGAGCTACATTTCAAGTTTTAGTTATCGATTAATGAATTATTGGGCGGTTTGGTGCCTTGGACCAGACCGAGGACCTTAAGATTTTGCATGAACCGAGGACTGGCAGCCAGGTAACACGAGAAATTGTGTAAAGTGTTAATATGTAGTAAAAACCTAAGAAAATCTCCCGTTTCCGTCATTTACTATCGAATCGACATAACGCCAGATCGTCACAATGGTCGCTTTTCTCTCTGAAACGGTTACATTTATCGTCTGCAAGCCCTTGTCGCGTGATGCGGTATGCAGACACAGTACAAGCAGCACACTAGAACACAGAATAAGAATCTACGTTGATGCAATCGGCCAGTAAGAAGAGCTACATTTCAAGTTTTAGTTATCGATTAATGAATTATTATGCGTTGTTTGGTGCCTTGGACCAGACCGAGGACCTTAAGATTTTGCATGAACCGAGGACTGGCAGCCAGGTAACACGAGAAATTGTGTAAAGTGTTAATATGTAGTAAAAACCTAAGAAAATCTCCCGTTTCCGTCATTTACTATCGAATCGACATAACGCCAGATCGTCACAATGGTCGCTTTTCTCTCTGAAACGGTTACATTTATCGTCTGCAAGCCCTTGTCGCGTGATGCGGTATGCAGACACAGTACAAGCAGCACACTAGAACACAGAATAAGAATCTACGTTGATGCAATCGGCCAGTAAGAAGAGCTACATTTCAAGTTTTAGTTATCGATTAATGAATTATTGGGCGGTTTGGTGCCTTGGACCAGACCGAGGACATTACGATTTTGCACGAACCGAGGACTGGCAGCCAGGTAACACGAGAAATTGTGTAAAGTGTTAATATGTAGTAAAAACCTGAGAAAATCTCCCGTTTCCGTCATTTACTATCGAATCGACATAACGCCAGATCGTCACAGTGGTCGCTTTTCTCTCTGAAACGGTTACATTTATCGTCTGCAAGCCCTTGTCGCGTGATGCGGTATGCAGACACAGTACAAGCAGCACACTAGAACACAGAATAAGAATCTACGTTGATGCAATCGGCCAGTAAGAAGAGCTACATTTCAAGTTTTAGTTATCGATTAATGAATTATTGGGCGGTTTGGTGCCTTGGACCAGACCGAGGACCTTAAGATTTTGCATGAACCGAGGACTGGCAGCCAGGTAACACGAGATGTTGTGTAAAGTGTTAATATGTAGTAAAAACCTAAGAAAATCTCCCGTTTCCGTCATTTACTATCGAATCGACATAACGCCAGATCGTCACAGTGGTCGCTTTTCTCTCTGAAATGGTTACATTTATCGTCTGCAAGCCCTTGTCGCGTGATGCGGTATGCAGAGTCACTACAAGCGGCATAGTAGAACACTGAAGAAGCATCTAAGTTTATGCAATCGCCCAGTAAGAAGAGCTACATTTCAAGTTTTAGTTATCGATTAATGAATTATTGGGCGGTTTGGTGCCTTGGACCAGACCGAGGACCTTAAGATTTTGCATGAACCGAGGACTGGCAGCCAGGTAACACGAGAAATTGTGTAAAGTGTTAATATGTAGTAAAAACCTAAGAAAATCTCCCGTTCCGTCATTTACTATCGAATCGACATAACGCCAGATCGTCACATTGGTCGCTTTTCTCTCTGAAACGGTTACATTTACCGTCTGCAAGCCCTTGTCGCGTGATGCGGTATGCAGACACAGTACAAGCAGCACACTAGAACGCAGAATAAGAATCTACGTTGATGCAATCGGCCAGTAAGAAGAGCTACATTTCAAGTTTTAGTTATCGATTAATGAATTATTGGGAGGTTTGGTGCCTTGGACCAGACCGAGGACCTTAAGATTTTGCATGAACCGAGGACTGGCAGCCAGGTAACACGAGAAATTGTGTAAAGTGTTAATATGTAGTTAAAACCTAAGAAAATCTCCCGTTTCCGTCATTTACTATCGAATCGACATAACGCCAGATCGTCACAGTGGTCGCTTTTCTCTCTGAAACGGTTACATTTATCGTCTGCAAGCCCTTGTCGCGTGATGCGGTATGCAGAGTCACTACAAGCGGCATAGTAAAACACTGAAGAAGCATCTAAGTTTATGCAATCGCCCAGTAAGAAGAGCTACATTTCAAGTTTTAGTTATCGATTAATGAATTATTGGGCGGTTTGGTGTCTTGGACCAGACCGAGGACCTTAAGATTTTGCATGAACCGAGGACTGGCAGCCAGGTAACACGAGAAATTGTGTAAAGTGTTAATATGTAGTAAAAACCTAAGAAAATCTCCCGTTTCCGTCATTTACTATCGAATCGACATAACGCCGGATCGTCACATTGGTCGCTTTTCTCTCTGAAACGGTTACATTTATCGTCTGCATGCCCTTGTCGCGTGATGCGGTATGCAGACACAGTACAAGCAGCACACTAGAACACAGAATAAGAATCTACGTTGATGCAATCGGCCAGTAAGAAGAGCTACATTTCAAGTTTTAGTTATCGATTAATGAATTATTGGGCGGTTTGGTGCCTTGGACCAGACCGAGGACCTTAAGATTTTGCATGAACCGAGGATTGGCAGCCAGGTAACACGAGAAATTGTGTAAAGTGTTAATATGTAGTAAAAACCTAAGAAAATCTCCCGTTTCCGTCATTTACTATCGAATCGACATAACGCCAGATCGTCACAGTGGTCGCTTTTCTCTCTGAAACGGTTACATTTATCGTCTGCAAGCCGTTGTCGCGTGATGCGGTATGCAGACACAGTACAAGCAGCACACTAGAACACAGAATAAGAATCTACGTTGATGCAATCGGCCAGTAAGAAGAGCTACATTTCAAGTTTTAGTTATCGATTAATGAATTATTGGGCGGTTTGGTGCCTTGGACCAGACCGAGGACCTTAAGATTTTGCATGAACCGAGGACTGGCAGCCAGGTAACACGAGAAATTGTGTAAAGTGTTAATATGTAGTAAAAACCTAAGAAAATCTCCCGTTTCCGTCATTTACTATCGAATCGACATAACGCCAGATCGTCACAGTGGTCGCTTTTCTCTCTGAAACGGTTACATTTATCGTCTGCAAGCCCTTGTCGCGTGATGCGGTATGCAGACACAGTACAAGCAGCACACTAGAACACAGAATAAGAATCTACGTTGATGCAATCGGCCAGTAAGAAGAGCTACATTTCAAGTTTTAGTTATCGATTAATGAATTATTGGGCGGTTTGGTGCCTTGGACCAGACCGAGGACCTTAAGATTTTGCATGAACCGAGGACTGGCGCCCAGGTAACACGAGAAATTGTGTAAAGTGTTAATATGTAGTAAAAACCTAAGAAAATCTCCCGTTTCCGTCATTTACTATCGAATCGACATAACGCCAGATCGTCACAGTGGTCACTTTTCTCTCTGAAACGGTTACATTTATCGTCTGCAAGCCCTTGTCGCGTGATGCGGTATGCAGAGTCACTACAAGCGGCATAGTAGAACACTGAAGAAGCATCTAAGTTTATGCAATCGGCCAGTAAGAAGAGCTACATTTCAAGTTTTAGTTATCGATTAATGAATTATTGGGCGGTTTGGTGCCTTGGACCAGACCGTGGACCTTAAGATTTTGCATGAACCGAGGACTGGCAGCCAGGTAACACGAGAAATTGTGTAAAGTGTTAATATGTAGTAAAAACCTAAGAAAATCTCCCGTTTCCGTCATTTACTATCGAATCGACATAACGATAGATCGTCACATTGGTCGCTTTTCTCTCTGAAACGGTTACATTTACCGTCTGCAAGCCCTTGTCGCGTGATGCGGTATGCAGACACAGTACAAGCAGCACACTAGAACGCAGAATAAGAATCTACGTTGATGCAATCGGCCAGTAAGAAGAGCTACATTTCAAGTTTTAGTTATCGATTAATGAATTATTGGGCGGTTTGGTGCCTTGGACCAGACCGAGGACCTTAAGATTTTGCATGAACCGAGGACTGGCAGCCAGGTAACACGAGAAATTGTGTAAAGTGTTAATATGTAGTAAAAACCTAAGAAAATCTCCCGTTTCCGTCATTTACTATCGAATCGACATAACGCCAGATCGTAACAGTGGTCGCTTTTCTCTCTGAAACGGTTACATTTAACGTCTGCAAGCCCTTGTCGCGTGATGCGGTATGCAGAGTCTCTACAAGCGGCATAGTAAAACACTGAAGAAGCATCTAAGTTTATGCAATCGCCCAGTAAGAAGAGCTACATTTCAAGTTTTAGTTATCGATTAATGAATTATTGGGCGGTTTGGTGTCTTGGACCAGACCGAGGACCTTAAGATTTTGCATGAACCGAGGACTGGCAGCCAGGTAACACGAGAAATTGTGTAAAGTGTTAATATGTAGTAAAAACCTAAGAAAATCTCCCGTTTCCGTCATTTACTATCGAATCGACATAACGCCAGATCGTCACAGTGGTCGCTTTTCTCTCTGAAACGGTTACATTTATCGTCTGCATGCCCTTGTCGCGTGATGCGGTATGCAGACACAGTACAAGCAGCACACTAGAACACAGAATAAGAATCTACGTTGATCCAATCGGTTAGTAAGAAGAGCTACATTTCAAGTTTTAGTTATCGATTAATGAATTATTGGGCGGTTTGGTGCCTTGGACCAGACCGAGGACCTTAAGATTTTGCATGTACCGAGGACTGGCAGCCAGGTAACACGAGAAATTGTGTAAAGTGTTAATATGTAGTAAAAACCTAAGAAAATCTCCCGTTTCCGTCATTTACTATCGAATCGACATAACGCCAGATCGTCACAGTGGTCGCTTTTCTCTCTGAAGCGGTTACATTTATCGTCTGCAAGCCCTTTTCGCGTGATGCGGTATGCAGACACAGTACAAGCAGCACACTAGAACACAGAAAAAGAATCTACGTTGATGCAATCGGCCAGTAATAAGAGCTACATTTCAAGTTTTAGTTATCGATTAATGAATTATTGGGCGGTTTGGTGCCTTGGACCAGACCGAGGACCTTAAGATTTTGCATGAACCGAGGACTGGCAGCCAGGTAACACGAGAAATTGTGTAAAGTGTTAATATGTAGTAAAAACCTAAGAAAATCTCCCGTTTCCGTCATTTACTATCGAATCGACATAACGCCAGATCGTCACATTGGTCGCTTTTCTCTCTGAAACGGTTACATTCATCGTCTGCAAGCCCTTGTCGCGTGATGCGGTATGCAGACACAGTACAAGCAGCACACTAGAACACAGAATAAGAATCTACGTTGATGCAATCGGCCAGTAAGAAGAGCTACATTTCAAGTTTTAGTTATCGATTAATGAATTATTGGGCGGTTTGGTGCCTCGGACCAGACCGAGGACCTTAAGATTTTGCATGAACCGAGGACTGGCAGCCAGGTAACACGAGAAATTGTGTAAAGTGTTAATATGTAGTAAAAACCTAAGAAAATCTCCCGTTTCCGTCATTTACTATCGAATCGACATAACGCCAGATCGTCACAGTGGTCGCTTTTCTCTCTGAAACGGTTACATTTATCGTCTGCAAGCCCTTGTCGCGTGACGCGGTATGCAGAGTCACTACAAGCGGCATAGTAGAACACTGAAGAAGCATCTAAGTTTATGCAATCGCCCAGTAAGAAGAGCTACATTTCAAGTTTTAGTTATCGATTAATGAATTATTGGGCGGTTTGGTGTCTTGGACCAGACCGAGGACCTTAAGATTTTGCATGAACCGAGGACTGGCAGCCAGGTAACACGAGAAATTGTGTAAAGTGTTAATATGTAGTAAAAACCTAAGAAAATCTCCCGTTTCCGTCATTTACTATCGAATCGACATAACGCCAGATCGTCACAGTGGTCGCTTTTCTCTCTGAAACGGTTACATTTATCGTCTGCATGCCCTTGTCGCGTGATGCGGTATGCAGACACAGTACAAGCAGCACACTAGAACACAGAATAAGAATCTACGTTGATCCAATCGGTTAGTAAGAAGAGCTACATTTCAAGTTTTAGTTATCGATTAATGAATTATTGGGCGGTTTGGTGCCTTGGACCAGACCGAGGACCTTAAGATTTTGCATGTACCGAGGACTGGCAGCCAGGTAACACGAGAAATTGTGTAAAGTGTTAATATGTAGTAAAAACCTAAGAAAATCTCCCGTTTCCGTCATTTACTATCGAATCGACATAACGCCAGATCGTCACAGTGGTCGCTTTTCTCTCTGAAACGGTTACATTTATCGTCTGCAAGCCCTTTTCGCGTGATGCGGTATCCAGACACAGTACAAGCAGCACACTAGAACACAGAAAAAGAATCTACGTTGATGCAATCGGCCAGTAATAAGAGCTACATTTCAAGTTTTAGTTATCGATTAATGAATTATTGGGCGGTTTGGTGCCTTGGACCAGACCGAGGACCTTAAGATTTTGCATGAACCGAGGACTGGCAGCCAGGTAACACGAGAAATTGTGTAAAGTGTTAATATGTAGTAGAAACCTAAGAAAATCTCCCGTTTCCGTCATTTACTATCGAATCGACATAACGCCAGATCGTCACATTGGTCGCTTTTCTCTCTGAAACGGTTACATTCATCGTCTGCAAGCCCTTGTCGCGTGATGCGGTATGCAGACACAGTACAAGCAGCACACTAGAACACAGAATAAGAATCTACGTTGATGCAATCGGCCAGTAAGAAGAGCTACATTTCAAGTTTTAGTTATCGATTAATGAATTATTGGGCGGTTTGGTGCCTCGGACCAGACCGAGGACCTTAAGATTTTGCATGAACCGAGGACTGGCAGCCAGGTAACACGAGAAATTGTGTAAAGTGTTAATATGTAGTAAAAACCTAAGAAAATCTCCCGTTTCCGTCATTTACTATCGAATCGACATAACGCCAGATCGTCACAGTGGTCGCTTTTCTCTCTGAAACGGTTACATTTATCGTCTGCAAGCCCTTGTCGCGTGATGCGGTATGCAGAGTCACTACAAGCGGCATAGTAGAACACTGAAGAAGCATCTAAGTTTATGCAATCGCCCAGTAAGAAGAGCTACATTTCAAGTTTTAGTTATCGATTAATGAATTATTGGGCGGTTTGGTGCCTTGGACCAGACCGAGGACCTTAAGATTTTGCATGAACCGAGGACTGGCAGCCAGGTAACACGAGAAATTGTGTAAAGTGTTAATATGTAGTAAAAACCTAAGAAAATCTCCCGTTTCCGTCATTTACTATCGAATCGACATAACGCCAGATTGTCACATTGGTCGCTTTTCTCTCTGAAACGGTTACATTTATCGTCTGCAAGCCCTTGTCGCGTGATGCGGTATGCAGAGTCACTACAAGCGGCATAGTAAAACACTGAAGATGCATCTAAGTTTATGCAATCGCCCAGTAAGAAGAGCTACATTTCAAGTTTTAGTTATCGATTAATGAATTATTGGGCGGTTTGGTGTCTTGGACCAGACCGAGGACCTTAAGATTTTGCATGAACCGAGGACTGGCAGCCAGGTAACACGAGAAATTGTGTAAAGTGTTAATATGTAGTAAAAACCTAAGAAAATCTCCCGTTTCCGTCATTTACTATCGAATCGACATAACGCCAGATCGTCACATTGGTCGCTTTTCTCTCTGAAACGGTTACATTTATCGTCTGCATGCCCTTGTCGCGTGATGCGGTATGCAGACACAGTACAAGCAGCACACTAGAACACAGAATAAGACTCTACGTTGATCCAATCGGCCAGTAAGAAGAGCTACATTTCAAGTTTTAGTTATCGATTAATGAATTATTGGGCGGTTTCGTGCCTTGGACCAGACCGAGGACCTTAAGATTTTGCATGTACCGAGGACTGGCAGCCAGGTAACACGAGAAATTGTGTAAAGTGTTAATATGTAGTAAAAACCTAAGAAAATCTCCCGTTTCCGTCATTTACTATCGAATCGACATAACGCCAGATCGTCACAGTGGTCGCTTTCTCTCTGAAACGGTTACATTTATCGTCTGCAAGCCCTTTTCGCGTGATGCGGTATGCAGACACAGTACAAGCAGCACACTAGAACACAGAATAAGAATCTACGTTGATGCAATCGGCCAGTAAGAAGAGCTACATTTCAAGTTTTAGTTATCGATTAATGAATTATTGGGCGGTTTGGTGCCTTGGACCAGACCGAGGACCTTAAGATTTTGCATGAACCGAGGACTGGCAGCCAGGTAACACGAGAAATTGTGTAAAGTGTTAATATGTAGTAAAAACCTAAGAAAATCTCCCGTTTCCGTCATTTACTATCGAATCGACATAACGCCAGATCGTCACATTGGTCGCTTTTCTCTCTGAAACGGTTACATTCATCGTCTGCAAGCCCTTGTCGCGTGATGCGGTATGCAGACACAGTACAAGCAGCACACTAGAACACAGAATAAGAATCTACGTTGATGCAATCGGCCAGTAAGAAGAGCTACATTTCAAGTTTTAGTTATCGATTAATGAATTATTGGGCGGTTTGGTGCCTCGGACCAGACCGAGGACCTTAAGATTTTGCATGAACCGAGGACTGGCAGCCAGGTAACACGAGAAATTGTGTAAAGTGTTAATATGTAGTAAAAACCTAAGAAAATCTCCCGTTTCCGTCATTTACTATCGAATCGACATAACGCCAGATCGTCACAGTGGTCGCTTTTCTCTCTGAAACGGTTACATTTATCGTCTGCAAGCCGTTGTCGCGTGATGCGGTATGCAGAGTCACTACAACCGGCATAGTAGAACACTGAAGAAGCATCTAAGTTTATGCAATCGCCCAGTAAGAAGAGCTACATTTCAAGTTTTAGTTATCGATTAATGAATTATTGGGCGGTTTGGTGCCTTGGACCAGACCGAGGACCTTAAGACTTTGCATGAACCGAGGACTGGCAGCCAGGTAACACGAGAAATTGTGTAAAGTGTTAATATGTAGTAAAAACCTAAGAAAATCTCCCGTTTCCGTCATTTACTATCGAATCGACATAACGCCAGATCGTCACATTGGTCGCTTTTCTCTCTGAAACGGTTACATTTACCGTCTGCAAGCCCTTGTCGCGTGATGCGGTATGCAGACACAGAACAAGCAGCACACTAGAACACAGAATAAGAATCTACGTTGATGCAATCGGCCAGTAAGGAGAGCTACATTTCAAGTTTTAGTTATCGATTAATGAATTATTGGGCGGTTTGGTGCCTTGGACCAGACCGAGGACCTTAAGATTTTGCATGAACCGAGGACTGGCAGCCAGGTAACACGAGAAATTGTGTAAAGTGTTAATATGTAGTAAAAACCTAAGAAAATCTCCCGTTTCCTTCATTTACTATCGAATTGACATAACGCCAGATCGTCACAGTGGTCGCTTTTCTCTCTGAAACGGTTACATTTATCGTCTGCAAGCCCTTGTCGCGTGATGCGGTATGCAGAGTCACTACAAGCGGCATAGTAGAACACTGAAGAAGCATCTAAGTTTACGCAATCGCCCAGTAAGAAGAGCTACATTTCAAGTTTTAGTTATAGATTAATGAATTATTGGGCGGTTTGGTGCCTTGGACCAGACCGAGGACCTTAAGATTTTGCATGAACCGAGGACTGGCAGCCAGGTAACACGAGAAATTGTGTAAAGTGTTAATATGTAGTAAAAACCTAAGAAAATCTCCCGTTTCCGTGACTTACTATCGAATCGACATAACGCCAGATCGTCACAGTGGTCGCTTTTCTCTCTGAAACGGTTACATTTACCGTCTGCAAGCCCTTGTCGCGTGATGCGGTATGCAGACACAGAACAAGCAGCACACTAGAACACAGAATAAGAATCTACGTTGATGCAATCGGCCAGTAAGGAGAGCTACATTTCAAGTTTTAGTTATCGATTAATGAATTATTGGGCGGTTCGGTGCCTTGGACCAGACCGAGGACCTTAAGATTTTGAATGAACCGAGGACTGGCAGCCAGGTAACACGAGAAATTGTGTAAAGTGTTAATATGTAGTAAAAACCTAAGAAAATCTCCCGTTTCCGTCATTTACTATCGAATCGACATAACGCCAGATCGTCACATTGGTCGCTTTTCTCTCTGAAACGGTTACATTTATCGTCTGCAAGCCCTTGTTGCGTGATGCGGTATGCAGACACAGTACAAGCAGCACACTAGGACACAGAATAAGAATCTACGTTGATGCAATCGGCCAGTAAGGAGAGCTATATTTCAAGTTTTAGTTATCGATTAATGAATTATTGGGCGGTTTGGTGCCTTGGACCAGACCGAGGACCTTAAGATTTTGCATGAACCGAGGACTGGCAGCCAGGTAACACGAGAAATTGTGTAAAGTGTTAATATGTAGTAAAAACCTAAGAAAATCTCCCGTTTCCGTCATTTACTATCGAATCGACATAACGCCAGATCGTCACAGTGGTCGCTTTTCTCTCTGAAACGGTTACATTTATCGTCTGCAAGCCCTTGTCGCGTGATGCGGTATGCAGACACAGTACAAGCAGCACACTAGAACACAGAATAAGAATCTACGTTGATGCAATCGGCCAGTAAGAAGAGCTACATTTCAAGTTTTAGTTATCGATTAATGAATTATTGGGCGGTTTGGTGCCTTGGACCAGACCGAGGACCTTAAGATTTTGCATGAACCGAGGACTGGCAGCCAGGTAACACGAGAAATTGTGTAAAGTGTTAATATGTAGTAAAAACCTAAGAAAATCTCCCGTTTCTGTCATTTACTATCGAATCGACATAACGCCAGATCGTCACAGTGGTCGCTTTTCTCTCTGAAACGGTTACATTTATCGTCTGCAAGCCGTTGTCGCGTGATGCGGTATGCAGAGTCACTACAAGCGGCATAGTAGAACACTGAAGAAGCATCTAAGTTTATGCAATCGCCCAGTAAGAAGAGCTACATTTCAAGTTTTAGTTATCGATTAATGAATTATTGGGCGGTTTGGTGCCTTGGACCAGACCGAGGACCTTAAGATTTTGCATGAACCGAGGACTGGCAGCCATATAACACGAGAAATTGTGTAAAGTGTTAAAATGTAGTAAAAACCTAAGAAAATCTCCCGTTTCCGGCATTTACTATCGAATCGACATAACGCCAAATCGTCACATTGGTCGCTTTTCTCTCTGAAACGGTTACATTTACCGTCTGCAAGCCCTTGTCGCGTGATGCGGTATGCAGACACAGAACAAGCAGCACACTAGAACACAGAATAAGAATCTACGTTGATGCAATCGGCCAGTAAGGAGAGCTACATTTCAAGTTTTAGTTATCGATTAATGAATTATTGGGCGGTTTGGTGCCTTGGACCAGACCGAGGACCTTAAGATTTTGCATGAACCGAGGACTGGCAGCCAGGTAACACGAGAAATTGTGTAAAGTGTTAATATGTAGTAAAAACCTAAGAAAATCTCCCGTTTCCTTCATTTACTATCGAATTGACATAACGCCAGATCGTCACAGTGGTCGCTTTTCTCTCTGAAACGGTTACATTTATCGTCTGCAAGACCTTGTCGCGTGATGCGGTATGCAGAGTCACTACAAGCGGCATAGTAGAACACTGAAGAAGCATATAAGTTTACGCAATCGCCCAGTAAGAAGAGCTACATTTCAAGTTTTAGTTATCGATTAATGAATTATTGGGCGGTTTGGTGCCTTGGACCAGACCGAGGACCTTAAGATTTTGCATGAACCGAGGACTGGCAGCCAGGTAACACGAGAAATTGTGTAAAGTGTTAATATGTAGTAAAAACCTAAGAAAATCTCCCGTTTCCGTCATTTACTATCGAATCGACATAACGCCAGATCGTCACAGTGGTCGCTTTTCTCTCTGAAACGGTTACATTTACCGTCTGCAAGCCCTTGTCGCGTGATGCGGTATGCAGACACAGAACAAGCAGCACACTAGAACACAGAATAAGAATCTACGTTGATGCAATCGGCCAGTAAGGAGAGCTACATTTCAAGTTTTAGTTATCGATTAATGAATTATTGGGCGGTTTGGTGCCTTGGACCAGACCGAGGACCTTAAGATTTTGAATGAACCGAGGACTGGCAGCCAGGTAACACGAGAAATTGTGTAAAGTGTTAATATGTAGTAAAAACCTAAATAAATCTCCCGTTTCCGTCATTTACTATCGAATCGACATAACGCCAGATCGTCACATTGGTCGCTTTTCTCTCTGAAACGGTTACATTTATCGTCTGCAAGCCCTTGTCGCGTGATGCGGTATGCAGACACAGTACAAGCAGCACACTAGGACACAGAATAAGAATCTACGTTGATGCAATCGGCCAGTAAGGAGAGCTACATTTCAAGTTTTAGTTATCGATTAATGAATTATTGGGCGGTTTGGTGCCTTGGACCAGACCGAGGACCTTAAGATTTTGCATGAACCGAGGACTGGCAGCCAGGTAACACGAGAAATTGTGTAAAGTGTTAATATGTAGTAAAAACCTAAGAAAATCTCCCGTTTCCGTCATTTACTATCGAATCGACATAACGCCAGATCGTCACAGTGGTCGCTTTTCTCTCTGAAACGGTTACATTTATCGTCTGCAAGCCCTTGTCGCGTGATGCGGTATGGAGACACAGTACAAGCAGCACACTAGAACACAGAATAAGAATCTACGTTGATGCAATCGGCCAGTAAGGAGAGCTACATTTCAAGTTTTAGTTATCGATTAATGAATTATTGGGCGGTTTGGTGCCTTGGACCAGACCGAGGACCTTAAGATTTTGCATGAACCGAGGACTGGCAGCCAGGTAACACGAGAAATTGTGTAAAGTGTTAATATGTAGTAAAAACCTAAGAAAATCTCCCGTTTCCTTCATTTACTATCGAATTGACATAACGCCAGATCGTCACAGTGGTCGCTTTTCTCTCTGAAACGGTTACATTTATCGTCTGCAAGACCTTGTCGCGTGATGCGGTATGCAGAGTCACTACAAGCGGCATAGTAGAACACTGAAGAAGCATCTAAGTTTACGCAATCGCCCAGTAAGAAGAGCTACATTTCAAGTTTTAGTTATCGATTAATGAATTATTGGGCGGTTTGGTGCCTTGGACCAGACCGAGGACCTTAAGATTTTGCATGAACCGAGGACTGGCAGCCAGGTAACACGAGAAATTGTGTAAAGTGTTAATATGTAGTAAAAACCTAAGAAAATCTCCCGTTTCCGTCATTTACTATCGAATCGACATAACGCCAGATCGTCACAGTGGTCGCTTTTCTCTCTGAAACGGTTACATTTATCGTCTGCAAGCCCGTGTCGCGTGATGCGGTATGCAGAGTCACTACATGCGGCATAGTAGAACACTGAAGAAGCATCTAAGTTTATGCAATCGCCCAGTAAGAAGAGCTACATTTCAAGTTTTAGTTATCGATTAATGAATTATTGGGCGGTTTGGCGACTTGGACCAGACCGAGGACCTTAAGATTTTGCATGAACCGAGGACTGGCAGCCAGGTAACACGAGAAATTGTGTAAAGTGTTAATATGTAGTAAAAACCTAAGAAAATCTCCCGTTTCCGTCATTTACTATCGAATCGACATAACGCCAGATCGTCACATTGGTCGCTTTTCTCTCTGAAACGGTTACATTTATCGTCTGCAAGCCCTTGTCGCGTGATGCGGTATGCAGACACAGTACAAGCAGCACACTAGAACACAGAATAAGAATCTACGTTGATGCAATCGGCCAGTAAGAAGAGCTACATTTCAAGTTTTAGTTATCGATTAATGAATTATTGGGCGGTTTGGTGCCTTGGACCAGACCGAGGACCTTACGATTTTGCATGAACCGAGGACTGGCAGCCAGGTAACACGAGAAATTGTGTAAAGTGTTAATATGTAGTAAAAACCTAAGAAAATCTCCCGTTTCCGTCATTTACTATCGAATCGACATAACGCCAGATCGTCACATTGGTCGCTTTTCTCTCTGAAACGGTTACATTTATCGTCTGCAAGCCCTTGTCGCGTGATGCGGTATGCAGACACAGTACAAGCAGCACACTAGGACACAGAATAAGAATCTACGTTGATGCAATCGGCCAGTAAGGAGAGCTACATTTCAAGTTTTAGTTATCGATTAATGAATTATTGGGCGGTTTGGTGCCTTGGACCAGACCGAGGACCTTAAGATTTTGCATGAACCGAGGACTGGCAGCCAGGTAACACGAGAAATTGTGTAAAGTGTTAATATGTAGTAAAAACCTAAGAAAATCTCCCGTTTCCGTCATTTACTATCGAATCGACATAACGCCAGATCGTCACAGTGGTCGCTTTTCTCTCTGAAACGGTTACATTTATCGTCTGCAAGCCCGTGTCGCGTGATGCGGTATGCAGAGTCACTACAAGCGGCATAGTAGAACACTGAAGAAGCATCTAAGTTTATGCAATCGCCCAGTAAGAAGAGCTACATTTCAAGTTTTAGTTATCGATTAATGAATTATTGGGCGGTTTGGTGACTTGGACCAGACCGAGGACCTTAAGATTTTGCATGAACCGAGGACTGGCAGCCAGGTAACACGAGAAATTGTGTAAAGTGTTAATATGTAGTAAAAAACCTAAGAAAATCTCCCGTTTCCGTCATTTACTATCGAATCGACATAACGCCAGATCGTCACATTGGTCGCTTTTCTCTCTGAAACGGTTACATTTATCGTCTGCAAGCCCTTGTCGCGTGATGCGGTATGCAGACACAGTACAAGCAGCACACTAGAACACAGAATAAGAATCTACGTTGATGCAATCGGCCAGTACGAAGAGCTACATTTCAAGTTTTAGTTATCGATTAATGAATTATTGGGCGGTTTGGTGCCTTGGACCAGACCGAGGACCTTACGATTTTGCATGAACCGAGGACTGGCAGCCAGGTAACACGAGAAATTGTGTCAAGTGTTAATATGTAGTAAAAACCTAAGAAAATCTCCCGTTTCCGTCATTTACTATCGAATCGACATAACGCCAGATCGTCACATTGGTCGCTTTTCTCTCTGAAACGGTTACATTTATCGTCTGCAAGCCCTTGTCGCGTGATGCGGTATGCAGACACAGTACAAGCAGCACACTAGGACACAGAATAAGAATCTACGTTGATGCAATCGGCCAGTAAGGAGAGCTACATTTCAAGTTTTAGTTATCGATTAATGAATTATTGGGCGGTTTGGTGCCTTGGACCAGACCGAGGACCTTAAGATTTTGCATGAACCGAGGACTGGCAGCCAGGTAACACGAGAAATTGTGTAAAGTGTTAATATGTAGTAAAAACCTAAGAAAATCTCCCGTTTCCGTCATTTACTATCGAATCGACATAACGCCAGATCGTCACAGTGGTCGCTTTTCTCTCTGAAACGGTTACATTTATCGTCTGCAAGCCCGTGTCGCGTGATGCGGTATGCAGAGTCACTACAAGCGGCATAGTAGAACACTGAAGAAGCATCTAAGTTTATGCAATCGCCCAGTAAGAAGAGCTACATTTCAAGTTTTAGTTATCGATTAATGAATTATTGGGCGGTTTGGTGACTTGGACCAGACCGAGGACCTTAAGATTTTGCATGAACCGAGGACTGGCAGCCAGGTAACACGAGAAATTGTGTAAAGTGTTAATATGTAGTAAAAAACCTAAGAAAATCTCCCGTTTCCGTCATTTACTATCGAATCGACATAACGCCAGATCGTCACATTGGTCGCTTTTCTCTCTGAAACGGTTACATTTATCGTCTGCAAGCCCTTGTCGCGTGAT
Organism: Schistocerca cancellata; assembly: GCF_023864275.1. Taxonomy (NCBI): domain Eukaryota; kingdom Metazoa; phylum Arthropoda; class Insecta; order Orthoptera; family Acrididae; genus Schistocerca; species Schistocerca cancellata. Next base: position 2,231,142 of record NW_026047135.1, read on the forward strand.
GCGGTATGCAGACACAGTACAAGCAGCACACTAGAACACAGAATAAGAATCTACGTTGATGCAATCGGCCAGTAAGAAGAGCTACATTTCAAGTTTTAGTTATCGATTAATGAATTATTGGGCGGTTTGGTGCCTTGGACCAGACCGAGGACCTTACGATTTTGCATGAACCGAGGACTGGCAGCCAGGTAACACGAGAAATTGTGTAAAGTGTTAATATGTAGTAAAAACCTAAGAAAATCTCCCGTTTCCGTCATTTACTATCGAATCGACATAACGCCAGATCGTCACAGTGGTCGCTTTTCTCTCTGAAATGGTTACATTTATCGTCTGCAAGCCGTTGTCGCGTGATGCGGTATGCAGACACAGTACAAGCAGCACACTAGAACACAGAATAAGAATCTACGTTGATGCAATCGGCCAGTAAGAAGAGCTACATTTCAAGTTTTAGTTATCGATTAATGAATTATTGGGCGGTTTGGTGCCTTGGACCAGACCGAGGACCTTAAGATTTTGCATGAACCGAGGACTGGCAGCCAGGTAACACGAGAAATTGTGTAAAGTGTTAATATGTAGTAAAAACCTAAGAAAATCTCCCGTTTCCGTCATTTACTATCGAATCGACATAACGCCAGATCGTCACAGTGGTCGCTTTTCTCTCTGAAACGGTTACATTTATCGTCTGCAAGCCCTTGTCGCGTGATGCGGTATGGAGACACGGTACAAGCAGCACACTAGAACACAGAATAAGAATCTACGTTGATGCAATCGGCCAGTAAGAAGAGCTACATTTCAAGTTTTAGTTATCGATTAATGAATTATTATGCGGTTTGGTGCCTTGGACCAGACCGAGGACCTTACGATTTTGCATGAACCGAGGACTGGCAGCCAGGTAACACGAGAAATTGTGTAAAGTGTTAATATGTAGTAAAAACCTGAGAAAATCTCCCGTTTCCGTCATTTACTATCGAATCGACATAACGCCAGATCGTCAGAGTGGTCGCTTTTCTCTCTGAAACGGTTACATTTATCGTCTGCAAGCCCTTGTCGCGTGATGCGGTATGCAGACACAGTACAAGCAGCACACTAGAACGCAGAATAAGAATCTACGTTGTTGCAATCGGCCAGTAAGAAGAGCTACATTTCAAGTTTTAGTTATCGATTAATGAATTATGGGGCGGTTTGGTGCCTTGGACCAGACCGAGGACCTTAAGATTTTGCATGAACCGAGGACTGGCAGCCAGGTAACACGAGAAATTGTGTAAAGTGTTAATATGTAGTAAAAACCTAAGAAAATCTCCCGTCTCCGTCATTTACTATCGAATCGACATAACGCCAGATCGTCACAGTGGTCGCTTTTCTCTCTGAAACGGTTACATTTATCGTCTGCAAGCCCGTGTCGCGTGATGCGGTATGCAGAGTCACTACAAGCGGCATAGTAGAACACTGAAGAAGCATCTAAGTTTATGCAATCGCCCAGTAAGAAGAGCTACATTTCAAGTTTTAGTTATCGATTAATGAATTATTGGGCGGTTTGGTGACTTGGACCAGACCGAGGACCTTAAGATTTTGCATGAACCGAGGACTGGCAGCCAGGTAACACGAGAAATTGTGTAAAGTGTTAATATGTAGTAAAAAACCTAAGAAAATCTCCCGTTTCCGTCATTTACTATCGAATCGACATAACGCCAGATCGTCACATTGGTCGCTTTTCTCTCTGAAACGGTTACATTTATCGTCTGCAAGCCCTTGTCGCGTGATGCGGTATGCAGACACAGTACAAGCAGCACACTAGAACACAGAATAAGAATCTACGTTGATGCAATCGGCCAGTAAGAAGAGCTACATTTCAAGTTTTAGTTATCGATTAATGAATTATTGGGCGGTTTGGTGCCTTGGACCAGACCGAGGACCTTAAGATTTTGCATGAACCGAGGACTGGCAGCCAGGTAACACGAGAAATTGTGTAAAGTGTTAATATGTAGTAAAAACCTAAGAAAATCTCCCGTTTCCGTCATTTACTATCGAATCGACATAACGCCAGATCGTCACAGTGGTCGCTTTTCTCTCTGAAACGGTTACATTTATCGTCTGCAAGCCGTTGTCGCGTGATGCGGTATGCAGACACAGTACAAGCAGCACACTAGAACACAGAATAAGAATCTACGTTGATGCAATCGGCCAGTAAGAAGAGCTACATTTCAAGTTTTAGTTATCGATTAATGAATTATTGGGCGGTTTGGTGCCTTGGACCAGACCGAGGACCTTAAGATTTTGCATGAACCGAGGACTGGCAGCCAGGTAACACGAGAAATTGTGTAAAGTGTTAATATGTAGTAAAAACCTAAGAAAATCTCCCGTTTCCGTCATTTACTATCGAATCGACATAACGCCAGATCGTCACATTGGTCGCTTTTCTCTCTGAAACGGTTACATTTATCGTCTGCAAGCCCTTGTCGCGTGATGCGGTATGCAGACACAGTACAAGCAGCACACTAGAACGCAGAATAAGAATCTACGTTGATGCAATCGGCCAGTAAGAAGAGCTACATTTCAAGTTTTAGTTATCGATTAATGAATTATTGGGCGGTTTGGTGCCTTGGACCAGACCGAGGACCTTAAGATTTTGCATGAACCGAGGACTGGCAGCCAGGTAACACGAGAAATTGTGTAAAGTGTTAATATGTAGTAAAAACCTAAGAAAATCTCCCGTTTCCGTCATTTACTATCGAATCGACATAACGCCAGATCGTCACAGTGGTCGCTTTTCTCTCTGAAACGGTTACATTTATCGTCTGCAAGCCGTTGTCGCGTGATGCGGTATGCAGACACAGTACAAGCAGCACACTAGAACACAGAATAAGAATCTACGTTGATGCAATCGGCCAGTAAGAAGAGCTACATTTCAAGTTTTAGTTATCGATTAATGAATTATTGGGCGGTTTGGTGCCTTGGACCAGACCGAGGACCTTAAGATTTTGCATGAACCGAGGACTGGCAGCCAGGTAACACGAGAAATTGTGTAAAGTGTTAATATGTAGTAAAAACCTGAGAAAATCTCCCGTTTCCGTCATTTACTATCGAATCGACATAACGCCAGATCGTCTCAGTGGTCGCTTTTCTCTCTGAAACGGTTACATTTATCGTCTGCAAGCCCTTGTCGCGTGATGCGGTATGGAGACACAGTACAAGCAGCACACTAGAACACAGAATAAGAATCTACGTTGATGCAATCGGCCAGTAAGAAGAGCTACATTTCAAGTTTTAGTTATCGATTAATGAATTATTGGGCGGTTTGGTGCCTTGGACCAGACCGAGGACCTTAAGATTTTGCATGAACCGAGGACTGGCAGCCAGGTAACACGAGAAATTGTGTAAAGTGTTAATATGTAGTAAAAACCTAAGAAAATCTCCCGTTTCCGTCATTTACTATCGAATCGACATAACGCCAGATCGTCACAGTGGTCGCTTTTCTCTCTGAAACGGTTACATTTATCGTCTGCAAGCCCTTGTCGCGTGATGCGGTATGCAGAGTCACTACAAGCGGCATAGTAGAACACTGAAGAAGCATCTAAGATTATGCAATCGCCCAGTAAGAAGAGCTACATTTCAAGTTTTAGTTATCGATTAATGAATTATTGGGCGGTTTGGTGCCTTGGACCAGACCGAGGACCTTAAGATTTTGCATGAACCGAGGACTGGCAGCCAGGTAACACGAGAAATTGTGCAAAGTGTTAATATGTAGTAAAAACCTAAGAAAATCTCCCGTTCCGTCATTTACTATTGAATCGACATAACGCCAGATCGTCACATTGGTCGCTTTTCTCTCTGAAACGGTTACATTTACCGTCTGCAAGCCGTTGTCGCGTGATGCGGTATGCAGACACAGTACAAGCAGCACACTAGAACGCAGAATAAGAATCTACGTTGATGCAATCGGCCAGTAAGTAGAGCTACATTTCAAGTTTTAGTTATCGATTAATGAATTATTGGGCGGTTTGGTGCCTTGGACCAGACCGAGGACCTTAAGATTTTGCATGAACCGAGGACTGGCAGCCAGGTAACACGAGAAATTGTGTAAAGTGTTAATATGTAGTAAAAACCTAAGAAAATCTCCCGTTTCCGTCATTTACTATCGAATCGACATAACGCCAGATCGTCACAGTGGTCGCTTTTCTCTCTGAAACGGTTACATTTATCGTCTGCAAGCCCGTGTCGCGTGATGCGGTATGCAGAGTCACTACAAGCGGCATAGTAGAACACTGAAGAAGCATCTAAGTTTATGCAATCGCCCAGTAAGAAGAGCTACATTTCAAGTTTTAGTTATCGATTAATGAATTATTGGGCGGATTGGTGCCTTGGACCAGACCGAGGACCTTAAGATTTTGCATGAACCGAGGACTGGCAGCCAGGTAACACGAGAAATTGTGTAAAGTGTTAATATGTAGTAAAAAACCTAAGAAAATCTCCCGTTTCCGTCATTTACTATCGAATCGACATAACGCCAGATCGTCACATTGGTCGCTTTTCTCTCTGAAACGGTTACATTTATCGTCTGCAAGCCCTTGGCGCGTGATGCGGTATGCAGACACAGTACAAGCAGCACACTAGAACACAGAATAAGTAACTACGTTGATGCAATCGGCCAGTAAGAAGAGCTACATTTCAAGTTTTAGTTATCGATTAATGAATTATTGGGCGGTTTGGTGCCTTGGACCAGACCGAGGACCTTACGATTTTGCATGAACCGAGGACTGGGAGCCAGGTAACACGAGAAATTGTGTAAAGTGTTAATATGTAGTAAAAACCTAAGAAAATCTCCCGTTTCCGTCATTTACTATCGAATCGACATAACGCCAGATCGTCACAGTGGTCGCTTTTCTCTCTGAAATGGTTACATTTATCGTCTGCAAGCCCTTGTCGCGTGATGCGGTATGCAGACATAGTACAAGCAGCACACTAGAACACAGAATAAGAATCTACGTTGATGCAATCGGCCAGTAAGAAGAGCTACATTTCAAGTTTTAGTTATCGATTAATGAATTATTGGGCGGTTTGGTGCCTTGGACCAGACCGAGGACCTTAAGATTTTGCATGAACCGAGGACTGGCAGCCAGGTAACACGAGAAATTGTGTAAAGTGTTAATATGTAGTAAAAACCTAAGAAAATCTCCCGTTTCCGTCATTTACTATCGAATCGACATAACGCCAGATCGTCACATTGGTCGCTTTTCTCTCTGAAACGGTTACATTTATCGTCTGCAAGCCCTTGTCGCGTGATGCGGTATTCAGACACAGTACAAGCAGCACACTAGAACACAGAATAAGAATCTACGTTGATGCAATCGGCCAGTAAGAAGAGCTACATTTCAAGTTTTAGTTATCGATTAATGAATTATTGGGCGGTGTGGTGCCTTGGACCAGACCGAGGACCTTAAGATTTTGCATGAACCGAGGACTGGCAGCCAGGTAACACGAGAAATTGTGTAAAGTGTTAATATGTAGTAAAAACCTAAGAAAATCTCCCGTTTCCGTCATTTACTATCGAATCGACATAACGCCAGATCGTCACATTGGTCGCTTTTCTCTCTGAAACGGTTACATTTATCGTCTGCAAGCCCTTGTCGCGTGATGCGGTATGCAGACACAGTACAAGCAGCACACTAGAACGCAGAATAAGAATCTACGTTGATGCAATCGGCCAGTAAGAAGAGCTACATTTCAAGTTTTAGTTATCGATTAATGAATTATTGGGCGGTTTGGTGCCTTGGACCAGACCGAGGACCTTAAGATTTTGCATGAACCGAGGACTGGCAGCCAGGTAACACGAGAAATTGTGTAAAGTGTTAATATGTAGTAAAAACCTAAGAAAATCTCCCGTTTCCGTCATTTACTATCGAATCGACATAACGCCAGATCGTCACAGTGGTCGCTTTTCTCTCTGAAACGGTTACATTTATCGTCTGCAAGCCCTTGTCGCGTGATGCGGTATGCAGACACAGTACAAGCAGCACACTAGAACACAGAATAAGAATCTACGTTGATGCAATCGGCCAGTAAGAAGAGCTACATTTCAAGTTTTAGTTATCGATTAATGAATTATTGGGCGGTTTGGTGCCTTGGACCAGACCGAGGACCTTAAGATTTTGCATGAACCGAGGACTGGCAGCCAGGTAACACGAGAAATTGTGTAAAGTGTTAATATGTAGTAAAAACCTAAGAAAATCTCCCGTTTCCGTCATTTACTATCGAATCGACATAACGCCAGATCGTCACAGTGGTCGCTTTTCTCTCTGAAACGGTTACATTTATCGTCTGCAAGCCCTTGTCGCGTGATGCGGTATGCAGACACAGTACAAGCAGCACACTAGAACACAGAATATGAATCTACGTTGATGCAATCGGCCAGTAAGAAGAGCTACATTTCAAGTTTTAGTTATCGATTAATGAATTATTGGGCGGTTAGGTGCCTTGGACCAGACCGAGGACCTTAAGATTTTGCATGAACCGAGGACTGGCAGCCAGGTAACACGAGAAATTGTGTAAAGTGTTAATATGTAGTAAAAACCTAAGAAAATCTCCCGTTTCCGTCATTTACTATCGAATCGACATAACGCCAGATCGTCACAGTGGTCGCTTTTCTCTCTGAAACGGTTACATTTATCGTCTGCAAGCCCTTGTCGCGTGATGCGGTATGCAGAGTCACTACAAGCGGCATAGTAGAACACTGAAGAAGCATCTAAGTTTATGCAGTCGCCCAGTAAGAAGAGCTACATTTCAAGTTTTAGTTATCGATTAATGAATTATTGGGCGGTTTGGTGCCTTGGACCAGACCGAGGACCTTAAGATTTTGCATGAACCGAGGACTGGCAGCCAGGTAACACGAGAAATTGTGTAAAGTGTTAATATGTAGTAAAAACCTAAGAAAATCTCCCGTTTCCGTCATTTACTATCGAATCGACATAACGCCAGATCGTCACATTGGTCGCTTTTCTCCCTGAAACGGTTACATTTATCGTCTGCAAGCCCTTGTCGCGTGATGCGGTATGCAGACACAGTACAAGCAGCACACTAGAACACAGAATAAGAATCTACGTTGATGCAATCGGCCAGTAAGAAGAGCTACATTTCAAGTTTTAGTTATCGATTAATGAATTATTGGGCGGTTTGGTGCCTTGGACCAGACCGAGGACCTTAAGATTTTGCATGAACCGAGGACTGGCAGCCAGGTAACACGAGAAATTGTGTAAAGTGTTAATATGTAGTAAAAACCTAAGAAAATCTCCCGTTTCCGTCATTTACTATCGAATCGACATAACGCCAGATCGTCACATTGGTCGCTTTTCTCTCTGAAACGGTTACATTTATCGTCTGCAAGCCCTTGTCGCGTGATGCGGTATGCAGACACAGTACAAGCAGCACACTAGAACACAGAATAAGAATCTACGTTGATGCAATCGGCCAGTAAGAAGAGCTACATTTCAAGTTTTAGTTATCGATTAATGAATTATTGGGCGGTTTGGTGCCTTGGACCAGACCGAGGACCTTAAGATTTTGCATGAACCGAGGACTGGCAGCCAGGTAACACGAGAAATTGTGTAAAGTGTTAATATGTAGTAAAAACCTAAGAAAATCTCCCGTTTCCGTCATTTACTATCGAATCGACATAATGGCAGATCGTCACAGTGGTCGCTTTTCTCTCTGAAACGGTTACATTTATCGTCTGCAAGCCGTTGTCGCGTGATGCGGTATGCAGACACAGTACAAGCAGCACACTAGAACACAGAATAAGAATCTACGTTGATGCAATCGGCCAGTAAGAAGAGCTACATTTCAAGTTTTAGTTATCGATTAATGAATTATTGGGCGGTTTGGTGCCTTGGACCAGACCGAGGACCTTAAGATTTTGCATGAACCGAGGACTGGCAGCCAGGTAACACGAGAAATTGTGTAAAGTGTTAATATGTAGTAAAAACCTAAGAAAATCTCCCGTTTCCGTCATTTACTATCGAATCGACATAACGCCAGATCGTCACAGTGGTCGCTTTTCTCTCTGAAACGGTTACATTTATCGTCTGCAAGCCCTTGTCGCGTGATGCGGTATGCAGACACAGTACAAGCAGCACACTAGAACACAGAATAAGAATCTACGTTGATGCAATCGGCCAGTAAGAAGAGCTACATTTCAAGTTTTAGTTATCGATTAATGAATTATTGGGCGGTTTGGTGCCTTGGACCAGACCGAGGACCTTAAGATTTTGCATGAACCGAGGACTGGCAGCCAGGTAACACGAGAAATTGTGTAAAGTGTTAATATGTAGTAAAAACCTAAGAAAATCTCCCGTTTCCGTCATTTACTATCGAATCGACATAACGCCAGATCGTCACAGTGGTCGCTTTTCTCTCTGAAACGGTTACATTTATCGTCTGCAAGCCCTTGTCGCGTAATGCGGTATGCAGACACAGTACAAGCAGCACACTAGAACACAGAATATGAATCTACGTTGATGCAATCGGCCAGTAAGAAGAGCTACATTTCAAGTTTTAGTTATCGATTAATGAATTATTGGGCGGTTAGGTGCCTTGGACCAGACCGAGGACCTTAAGATTTTGCATGAACCGAGGACTGGCAGCCAGGTAACACGAGAAATTGTGTAAAGTGTTAATATGTAGTAAAAACCTAAGAAAATCTCCCGTTTCCGTCATTTACTATCGAATCGACATAACGCCAGATCGTCACAGTGGTCGCTTTTCTCTCTGAAACGGTTACATTTATCGTCTGCAAGCCCTTGTCGCGTGATGCGGTATGCAGAGTCACTACAAGCGGCATAGTAGAACACTGAAGAAGCATCTAAGTTTATGCAGTCGCCCAGTAAGAAGAGCTACATTTCAAGTTTTAGTTATCGATTAATGAATTATTGGGCGGTTTGGTGCCTTGGACCAGACCGAGGACCTTAAGATTTTGCATGAACCGAGGACTGGCAGCCAGGTAACACGAGAAATTGTGTAAAGTGTTAATATGTAGTAAAAACCTAAGAAAATCTCCCGTTTCCGTCATTTACTATCGAATCGACATAACGCCAGATCGTCACATTGGTCGCTTTTCTCCCTGAAACGGTTACATTTATCGTCTGCAAGCCCTTGTCGCGTGATGCGGTATGCAGACACAGTACAAGCAGCACACTAGAACACAGAATAAGAATCTACGTTGATGCAATCGGCCAGTAAGAAGAGCTACATTTCAAGTTTTAGTTATCGATTAATGAATTATTGGGCGGTTTGGTGCCTTGGACCAGACCGAGGACCTTAAGATTTTGCATGAACCGAGGACTGGCAGCCAGGTAACACGAGAAATTGTGTAAAGTGTTAATATGTAGTAAAAACCTAAGAAAATCTCCCGTTTCCCTCATTTACTATCGAATCGACATAACGCCAGATCGTCACATTGGTCGCTTTTCTCTCTGAAACGGTTACATTTATCGTCTGCAAGCCCTTGTCGCGTGATGCGGTATGCAGACACAGTACAAGCAGCACACTAGAACGCAGAATAAGAATCTACGTTGATGCAATCGGCCAGTAAGAAGAGCTACATTTCAAGTTTTAGTTATCGTTTAATGAATTATTGGGCGGTTTGGTGCCTTGGACCAGACCGAGGACCTTAAGATTTTGCATGAACCGAGGACTGGCAGCCAGGTAACACGAGAAATTGTGTAAAGTGTTAATATGTAGTAAAAACCTAAGAAAATCTCCCGTTTCCGTCATTTACTATCGAATCGACATAATGGCAGATCGTCACAGTGGTCGCTTTTCTCTCTGAAACGGTTACATTTATCGTCTGCAAGCCGTTGTCGCGTGATGCGGTATGCAGACACAGTACAAGCAGCACACTAGAACAAAGAATAAGAATCTACGTTGATGCAATCGGCCAGTAAGAAGAGCTACATTTCAAGTTTTAGTTATCGATTAATGAATTATTGGGCGGTTTGGTGCCTTGGACCAGACCGAGGACCTTAAGATTTTGCATGAACCGAGGACTGGCAGCCAGGTAACACGAGAAATTGTGTAAAGTGTTAATATGTAGTAAAAACCTAAGAAAATCTCCCGTTTCCGTCATTTACTATCGAATCGACATAACGCCAGATCGTCACAGTGGTCGCTTTTCTCTCTGAAACGGTTACATTTATCGTCTGCAAGCCGTTGTCGCGTGATGCGGTATGCAGACACAGTACAAGCAGCACACTAGAACACAGAATAAGAATCTACGTTGATGCAATCGGCCAGTAAGAAGAGCTACATTTCAAGTTTTAGTTATCGATTAATGAAATATTGGGCGGTTTGGTGCCTTGGACCAGACCGAGGACCTTAAGATTTTGCATGAACCGAGGACTGGCAGCCAGGTAACACGAGAAATTGTGTAAAGTGTTAATATGTAGTAAAAACCTAAGAAAATCTCCCGTTTCCGTCATTTACTATCGAATCGACATAACGCCAGATCGTCACATTGGTCGCTTTTCTCTCTGAAACGGTTACATTTATCGTCTGCAAGCCCTTGTCGCGTGATGCGGTATGCAGACACAGTACAAGCAGCACACTAGAACACAGAATAAGAATCTACGTTGATGCAATCGGCCAGTAAGAAGAGCTACATTTCAAGTTTTAGTTAACGATTAATGAATTATTGGGCGGTTTGGTGCCTTGGACCAGACCGAGGACCTTAAGATTTTGCATGAACCGAGGACTGGCAGCCAGGTAACACGAGAAATTGTGTAAAGTGTTAATATGTAGTAAAAACCTAAGAAAATCTCCCGTTTCCGTCATTTACTATCGAATCGACATAACGCCAGATGGTCACAGTGGTCGCTTTTCTCTCTGAAACGGTTACATTTATCGTCTGCAAGCCCTTGTCGCGTGATGCGGTATGCAGAGTCACTACAAGCGGCATAGTAGAACACTGAAGAAGCATCTAAGTTTATGCAGTCGCCCAGTAAGAAGAGCTACATTTCAAGTTTTAGTTATCGATTAATGAATTATTGGGCGGTTTGGTGCCTTGGACCAGACCGAGGACCTTAAGATTTTGCATGAACCGAGGACTGGCAGCCAGGTAACACGAGAAATTGGGTAAAGTGTTAATATGTAGTAAAAACCTAAGAAAATCTCCCGTTTCCGTCATTTACTATCGAATCGACATAACGCCAGATCGTCACATTGGTCGCTTTTCTCTCTGAAACGGTTACATTTATCGTCTGCAAGCCGTTGTCGCATGATGCGGTATGCAGACACAGTACAAGCAGCACACTAGAACACAGAATAAGAATCTACGTTGATGCAATCGGCCAGTAAGAAGAGCTACATTTCAAGTTTTAGTTATCGATTAATGAATTATTGGGCGGTTTGGTGCCTTGGACCAGACCGAGGACCTTAAGATTTTGCATGAACCGAGGACTGGCAGCCAGGTAACACGAGAAATTGTGTAAAAAGTTAATATGTAGTAAAAACCTAAGAAAATCTCCCGTTTCCGTCATTTACTATCGAATCGACATAACGGCAGATCGTCACAGTGGTCGCTTTTCTCTCTGAAACGGTTACATTTATCGTCTGCAAGCCGTTGTCGCGTGATGCGGTATGCAGACACAGTACAAGCAGCACACTAGAAGACAGAATAAGAATCTACGTTGATGCAATCGGCCAGTAAGAAGAGCTACATTTCAAGTTTTAGTTATCGATTAATGAATTATTGGGCGGTTTGGTGCCTTGGACCAGACCGAGGACCTTAAGATTTTGCATGAACCGAGGACTGGCAGCCAGGTAACACGAGAAATTGTGTAAAGTGTTAATATGTAGTAAAAACCTAAGAAAATCTCCCGTTTCCGTCATTTACTATCGAATCGACATAACGCCAGATCGTCACAGTGGTCGCTTTTCTCTCTGAAACGGTTACATTTATCGTCTGCAAGCCCTTGTCGCGTGATGCGGTATGCAGACACAGTACAAGCAGCACACTAGAAGACAGAATAAGAATCTACGTTGATGCAATCGGCCAGTAAGGGGAGCTACATTTCAAGTTTTAGTTATCGATTAATGAATTATTGGGCGGTTTGGTGCCTTGGACCAGACCGAGGACCTTAAGATTTTGCATGAACCGAGGACTGGCAGCCAAGTAACACGAGAAATTGTGTAAAGTGTTAATATGTAGTAAAAACCTAAGAAAATCTCCCGTTTCCGTCATTTACTATCGAATCGACATAACGCCAGATCGTCACAGTGGTCGCTTTTCTCTCTGAAACGGTTACATTTATCGTCTGCAAGCCCTTGTCGCGTGATGCGGTATGCAGAGTCACTACAAGCGGCATAGTAGAACACTGAAGAAGCATCTAAGTTTATGCAGTCGCCCAGTAAGAAGAGCTACATTTCAAGTTTTAGTTATCGATTAATGAATTATTGGGCGGTTTGGTGCCTTGGACCAGACCGAGGACCTTAAGATTTTGCATGAACCGAGGACTGGCAGCCAGGTAACACGAGAAATTGGGTAAAGTGTTAATATGTAGTAAAAACCTAAGAAAATCTCCCGTTTCCGTCATTTACTATCGAATCGACATAACGCCAGATCGTCACATTGGTCGCTTTTCTCTCTGAAACGGTTACATTTATCGTCTGCAAGCCGTTGTCGCATGATGCGGTATGCAGACACAGTACAAGCAGCACACTAGAACACAGAATAAGAATCTACGTTGATGCAATCGGCCAGTAAGAAGAGCTACATTTCAAGTTTTAGTTATCGATTAATGAATTATTGGGCGGTTTGGTGCCTTGGACCAGACCGAGGACCTTAAGATTTTGCATGAACCGAGGACTGGCAGCCAGGTAACACGAGAAATTGTGTAAAGTGTTAATATGTAGTAAAAACCTAAGAAAATCTCCCGTTTCCGTCATTTACTATCGAATCGACATAACGCCAGATCGTCACATTGGTCGCTTTTCTCTCTGAAACGGTTACATTTATCGTCTGCAAGCCGTTGTCGCGTGATGCGCTATGCAGACACAGTACAAGCAGCACACTAGAACGCAGAATAAGAATCTACGTTGATGCAATCGGCCAGTAAGAAGAGCTACATTTCAAGTTTTAGTTATCGATTAATGAATTATTGGGCGTTTTGGTGCCTTGAACCAGACCGAGGACCTTAAGATTTTGCATGAACCGAGGACTGGCAGCCAGGTAACACGAGAAATTGTGTAAAAAGTTAATATGTAGTAAAAACCTAAGAAAATCTCCCGTTTCCGTCATTTACTATCGAATCGACATAACGGCAGATCGTCACAGTGGTCGCTTTTCTCTCTGAAACGGTTACATTTATCGTCTGCAAGCCGTTGTCGCGTGATGCGGTATGCAGACACAGTACAAGCAGCACACTAGAACACAGAATAAGAATCTACGTTGATGCAATCGGCCAGTAAGAAGAGCTACATTTCAAGTTTTAGTTATCGATTAATGAATTATTGGGCGGTTTGGTGCCTTGGACCAGACCGAGGACCTTAAGATTTTGCATGAACCGAGGACTGGCAGCCAGGTAACACGAGAAATTGTGTAAAGTGTTAATATGTAGTAAAAACCTAAGAAAATCTCCCGTTTCCGTCATTTACTATCGAATCGACATAACGCCAGATCGTCACAGTGGTCGCTTTTCTCTCTGAAACGGTTACATTTATCGTCTGCAAGCCCTTGTCGCGTGATGCGGTATGCAGACACAGTACAAGCAGCACACTAGAAGACAGAATAAGAATCTACGTTGATGCAATCGGCCAGTAAGGGGAGCTACATTTCAAGTTTTAGTTATCGATTAATGAATTATTGGGCGGTTTGGTGCCTTGGACCAGACCGAGGACCTTAAGATTTTGCATGAACCGAGGACTGGCAGCCAAGTAACACGAGAAATTGTGTAAAGTGTTAATATGTAGTAAAAACCTAAGAAAATCTCCCGTTTCCGTCATTTACTATCGAATCGACATAACGCCAGATCGTCACAGTGGTCGCTTTTCTCTCTGAAACGGTTACATTTATCGTCTGCAAGACCTTGTCGCGTGATGCGGTATGCAGAGTCACTACAAGCGGCATAGTAGAACACTGAAGAAGCATCTAAGTTTATGCAATCGCCCAGTAAGAAGAGCTACATTTTAAGTTTTAGTTACTGATTAATGAATTATTGGGCGGTTTGGTGCCTTGGACCAGACCGATGACCTTAAGATTTTGCATGAACCGAGGACTGGCAGCCAGGTAACACGAGAAATTGTGTAAAGTGTTAATATGTAGTAAAAACCTAAGAAAATCTCCCGTTTCCGTCATTTACTATCGAATCGACATAACGCCAGATCGTCACAGTGGTCGCTTTTCTCTCTGAAACGGTTACATTTATCGTCTGCAAGCCCTTGTCGCGTGATGCGGTATGCAGACACAGTATAAGCAGCACACTAGAACACAGAATAAGAATCTACGTTGATGCAATCGGCCAGTAAGAAGAGCTACATTTCAAGTTTTAGTTATCGATTAATGAATTATTGGGCGGTTTGGTGCCTTGGACCAGACCGAGGACCTTAAGATTTTGCATGAACCGAGGACTGGCAGCCAGGTAACACGAGAAATTGTGTAAAGTGTTAATATGTAGTAAAAACCTAAGAAAATCTCCCGTTTCCGTCATTTACTATCGAATCGACATAACGCCAGATCGTCACATTGGTCGCTTTTCTCTCTGAAACGGTTACATTTATCGTCTGCAAGCCCTTGTCGCGTGATGCGGTATGCAGACACAGTACAAGCAGCACACTAGAACGCAGAATAAGAATCTACGTTGATGCAATCGGCCAGTAAGAAGAGCTACATTTCAAGTTTTAGTTATCGATTAATGAATTATTGGGCGGTTTGGTGCCTTGGACCAGACCGAGGACCTTAAGATTTTGCATGAACCGAGGACTGGCAGCCAGGTAACACGAGAAATTGTGTAAAGTGTTAATATGTAGTAAAAACCTAAGAAAATCTCCCGTTTCCGTCATTTACTATCGAATCGACATAACGCCAGATCGTCACAGTGGTCGCTTTTCTCTCTGAAACGGTTACATTTATCGTCTGCAAGACCTTGTCGCGTGATGCGGTATGCAGAGTCACTACAAGCGGCATAGTAGAACACTGAAGAAGCATCTAAGTTTATGCAATCGCCCAGTAAGAAGAGCTACATTTTAAGTTTTAGTTATCGATTAATGAATTATTGGGCGGTTTGGTGCCTTGGACCAGACCGATGACCTTAAGATTTTGCATGAACCGAGGACTGGCAGCCAGGTAACACGAGAAATTGTGTAAAGTGTTAATATGTAGTAAAAACCTAAGAAAATCTCCCGTTTCCGTCATTTACTATCGAATCGACATAACGCCAGATCGTCACAGTGGTCGCTTTTCTCTCTGAAACGGTTACATTTATCGTCTGCAAGCCCTTGTCGCGTGATGCGGTATGCAGACACAGTATAAGCAGCACACTAGAACACAGAATAAGAATCTACGTTGATGCAATCGGCCAGTAAGAAGAGCTACATTTCAAGTTTTAGTTATCGATTAATGAATTATTGGGCGGTTTGGTGCCTTGGACCAGACCGAGGACCTTAAGATTTTGCATGAACCGAGGACTGGCAGCCAGGTAACACGAGAAATTGTGTAAAGTGTTAATATGTAGTAAAAACCTAAGAAAATCTCCCGTTTCCGTCATTTACTATCGAATCGACATAACGCCAGATCGTCACATTGGTCGCTTTTCTCTCTGAAACGGTTACATTTATCGTCTGCAAGCCCTTGTCGCGTGATGCGGTATGCAGACACAGTACAAGCAGCACACTAGAAGACAGAATAAGAATCTACGTTGATGCAATCGGCCAGTAAGAAGAGCTACATTTCAAGTTTTAGTTATCGATTAATGAATTATTGGGCGGTTTGGTGCCTTGGACCAGACCGAGGACCTTAAGATTTTGCATGAACCGAGGACTGGCAGCCAGGTAACACGAGAAATTGTGTAAAGTGTTAATATGTAGTAAAAACCTAAGAAAATCTCCCGTTTCCGTCATTTACTATCGAATCGACATAACGCCAGATCGTCACAGTGGTCGCTTTTCTCTCTGAAACGGTTACATTTATCGTCTGCAAGCCCTTGTCGCGTGATGCGGTATGCAGACACAGTACAAGCAGCACACTAGAACACAGAATAAGAATCTACGTTGATGCAATCGGCCAGTAAGAAGGGCTACATTTCAAGTTTTAGTTATCGATTAATGAATTATTGGGCGGTTTGGTGCCTTGGACCAGACCGAGGACCTTAAGATTTTGCATGAACCGAGGACTGGCAGCCAGGTAACACGAGAAATTGTGTAAAGTGTTAATATGTAGTAAAAACCTAAGAAAATCTCCCGTTTCCGTCATTTACTATCGAATCGACATAACGCCAGATCGTCACAGTGGTCGCTTTTCTCTCTGAAACGGTTACATTTATCGTCTGCAAGCCCTTGTCGCGTGATGCGGTATGCAGACACAGTACAAGCAGCACACTAGAAGACAGAATAAGAATCTACGTTGATGCAATCGGCCAGTAAGAAGAGCTACATTTCAAGTTTTAGTTATCGATTAATGAATTATTGGGCGGTTTGGTGCCTTGGACCAGACCGAGGACCTTAAGATTTTGCATGAACCGAGGACTGGCAGCCAGGTAACACGAGAAATTGTGTAAAGTGTTAATATGTAGTAAAAACCTAAGAAAATCTCCCGTTTCCGTCATTTACTATCGAATCGACATAACGCCAGATCGTCACAGTGGTCGCTTTTCTCTCTGAAACGGTTACATTTATCGTCTGCAAGCCCTTGTCGCGTGATGCGGTATGCAGACACAGTACAAGCAGCACACTAGAACACAGAATAAGAATCTACATTGATGCAATCGGCCAGTAAGAAGAGCTACATTTCAAGTTTTAGTTATCGATTAATGAATTATTGGGCGGTTTGGTGCCTTGGACCAGACCGAGGACCTTAAGATTTTGCATGAACCGAGGACTGGCAGCCAGGTAACACGAGAAATTGTGTAAAGTGTTAATATGTAGTAAACACCTAAGAAAATCTCCCGTTTCCGTCATTTACTATCGAATCGACATAACGCCAGATCGTCACAGTGGTCGCTTTTCTCTCTGAAACGGTTACATTTATCGTCTGCAAGCCCTTGTCGCGTGATGCGGTATGCAGACACAGTACAAGCAGCACACTAGAAGACAGAATAAGAATCTACGTTGATGCAATCGGCCAGTAAGAAGAGCTACATTTCAAGTTTTAGTTATCGATTAATTAATTATTGGGCGGTTTGGTGCCTTGGACCAGACCGAGGACCTTAAGATTTTGCATGAACCGAGGACTGGCAGCCAGGTAACACGAGAAATTGTGTAAAGTGTTAATATGTAGTAAAAACCTAAGAAAATCTCCCGTTTCCGTCATTTACTATCGAATCGACATAACGCCAGATCGTCACAGTGGTCGCTTTTCTCTCTGAAACGGTTACATTTATCGTCTGCAAGCCCTTGTCGCGTGATGCGGTATGCAGACACAGTACAAGCAGCACACTAGAAGACAGAATAAGAATCTACGTTGATGCAATCGGCCAGTAAGAAGAGCTACATTTCAAGTTTTAGTTATCGATTAATGAATTATTGGGCGGTTTGGTGCCTTGGACCAGACCGAGGACCTTAAGATTTTGCATGAACCGAGGACTGGCAGCCAGGTAACACGAGAAATTGTGTAAAGTGTTAATATGTAGTAAAAACCTAAGAAAATCTCCCGTTTCCGTCATTTACTATCGAATCGACATAACGCCAGATCGTCACAGTGGTCGCTTTTCTCTCTGAAACGGTTACATTTATCGTCTGCAAGCCCTTGTCGCGTGATGCGGTATGCAGACACAGTACAAGCAGCACACTAGAACACAGAATAAGAATCTACGTTGATGCAATCGGCCAGTAAGAAGAGCTACATTTCAAGTTTTAGTTATCGATTAATGAATTATTGGGCGGTTTGGTGCCTTGGACCAGACCGAGGACCTTAAGATTTTGCATGAACCGAGGACTGGCAGCCAGGTAACACGAGAAATTGTGTAAAGTGTTAATATGTAGTAAAAACCTAAGAAAATCTCCCGTTTCCGTCATTTACTATCGAATCGACATAACGCCAGATCGTCACAGTGGTCGCTTTTCTCTCTGAAACGGTTACATTTATCGTCTGCAAGCCCTTGTCGCGTGATGCGGTATGCAGACACAGTACAAGCAGCACACTAGAAGACAGAATAAGAATCTACGTTGATGCAATCGGCCAGTAAGAAGAGCTACATTTCAAGTTTTAGTTATCGATTAATGAATTATTGGGCGGTTTGGTGCCTTGGACCAGACCGAGGACCTTAAGATTTTGCATGAACCGAGGACTGGCAGCCAGGTAACACGAGAAATTGTGTAAAGTGTTAATATGTAGTAAAAACCTAAGAAAATCTCCCGTTTCCGTCATTTACTATCGAATCGACATAACGCCAGATCGTCACAGTG
This sequence comes from Schistocerca cancellata, assembly GCF_023864275.1. NCBI lineage: Eukaryota > Metazoa > Arthropoda > Insecta > Orthoptera > Acrididae > Schistocerca > Schistocerca cancellata. The sequence continues at coordinate 2,249,742 of NW_026047135.1, forward strand.
GTCGCTTTTCTCTCTGAAACGGTTACATTTATCGTCTGCAAGACCTTGTCGCGTGATGCGGTATGCAGAGTCACTACAAGCGGCATAGTAGAACACTGAAGAAGCATCTAAGTTTATGCAATCGCCCAGTAAGAAGAGCTACATTTTAAGTTTTAGTTATCGATTAATGAATTATTGGGCGGTTTGGTGCTTTGGACCAGACCGATGACCTTAAGATTTTGCATGAACCGAGGACTGGCAGCCAGGTAACACGAGAAAATGTGTAAAGTGTTAATATGTAGTAAAAACCTAAGAAAATCTCCCGTCATTTACTATCGAATCGACATAACGCCAGATCGTCACAGTGGTCGCTTTTCTCTCTGAAACGGTTACATTTATCGTCTGCAAGACCTTGTCGCGTGATGCGGTATGCAGAGTCACTACAAGCGGCATAGTAGAACACTGAAGAAGCATCTAAGTTTATGCAATCGCCCAGTAAGAAGAGCTACATTTTAAGTTTTAGTTATCGATTAATGAATTATTGGGCGGTTTGGTGCCTTGGACCAGACCGATGACCTTAAGATTTTGCATGAACCGAGGACTGGCAGCCAGGTAACACGAGAAATTGTGTAAAGTGTTAATATGTAGTAAAAACCTAAGAAAATCTCCCGTTTCCGTCATTTACTATCGAATCGACATAACGCCAGATCGTCACAGTGGTCGCTTTTCTCTCTGAAACGGTTACATTTATCGTCTGCAAGCCCTTGTCGCGTGATGCGGTATGCAGACACAGTATAAGCAGCACACTAGAACACAGAATAAGAATCTACGTTGATGCAATCGGCCAGTAAGAAGAGCTACATTTCAAGTTTTAGTTATCGATTAATGAATTATTGGGCGGTTTGGTGCCTTGGACCAGACCGAGGACCTTAAGATTTTGCATGAACCGAGGACTGGCAGCCAGGTAACACGAGAAATTGTGTAAAGTGTTAATATGTAGTAAAAACCTAAGAAAATCTCCCGTTTCCGTCATTTACTATCGAATCGACATAACGCCAGATCGTCACATTGGTCGCTTTTCTCTCTGAAACGGTTACATTTATCGTCTGCAAGCCCTTGTCGCGTGATGCGGTATGCAGACACAGTACAAGCAGCACACTAGAACGCAGAATAAGAATCTACGTTGATGCAATCGGCCAGTAAGAAGAGCTACATTTCAAGTTTTAGTTATCGATTAATGAATTATTGGGTGGTTTGGTGCCTTGGACCAGACCGAGGACCTTAAGATTTTGCATGAACCGAGGACTGGCAGCCAGGTAACACGAGAAATTGTGTAAAGTGTTAATATGTAGTAAAAACCTAAGAAAATCTCACGTTTCCGTCGTTTACTATCGAATCGACATAACGGCAGATCGTCACAGTGGTCGCTTTTCTCTCTGAAACGGTTACATTTATCGTCTGCAAGCCCTTGTCGCGTGATGCGGTATGCAGACACAGTACAAGCAGCACACTAGAACACAGAATAAGAATCTACGTTGATGCAATCGGCCAGTAAGAAGAGCTACATTTCAAGTTTTAGTTATCGATTAATGAATTATTGGGCGGTTTGGTGCCTTGGACCAGACCGAGGACCTTAAGATTTTGCATGAACCGAGGACTGGCAGCCAGGTAACACGAGAAATTGTGTAAAGTGTTAATATGTAGTAAAAACCTAAGAAAATCTCCCGTTTCCGTCATTTACTATCGAATCGACATAACGCCAGATCGTCACAGTGGTCGCTTTTCTCTCTGAAACGGTTACATTTATCGTCTGCAAGCCCTTGTCGCGTGATGCGGTATGCAGACACAGTACAAGCAGCACACTAGAAGACAGAATAAGAATCTACGTTGATGCAATCGGCCAGTAAGAAGAGCTACATTTCAAGTTTTAGTTATCGATTAATGAATTATTGGGCGGTTTGGTGCCTTGGACCAGACCGAGGACCTTAAGATTTTGCATGAACCGAGGACTGGCAGCCAGGTAACACGAGAAATTGTGTAAAGTGTTAATATGTAGTAAAAACCTAAGAAAATCTCCCGTTTCCGTCATTTACTATCGAATCGACATAACGCCAGATCGTCACAGTGGTCGCTTTTCTCTCTGAAACGGTTACATTTATCGTCTGCAAGACCTTGTCGCGTGATGCGGTATGCAGAGTCACTACAAGCGGCATAGTAGAACACTGAAGAAGCATCTAAGTTTATGCAATCGCCCAGTAAGAAGAGCTACATTTTAAGTTTTAGTTATCGATTAATGAATTATTGGGCGGTTTGGTGCCTTGGACCAGACCGATGACCTTAAGATTTTGCATGAACCGAGGACTGGCAGCCAGGTAACACGAGAAAATGTGTAAAGTGTTAATATGTAGTAAAAACCTAAGAAAATCTCCTGTCATTTACTATCGAATCGACATAACGCCAGATCGTCACAGTGGTCGCTTTTCTCTCTGAAACGGTTACATTTATCGTCTGCAAGACCTTGTCGCGTGATGCGGTATGCAGAGTCACTACAAGCGGCATAGTAGAACACTGAAGAAGCATCTAAGTTTATGCAATCGCCCAGTAAGAAGAGCTACATTTTAAGTTTTAGTTATCGATTAATGAATTATTGGGCGGTTTGGTGCCTTGGACCAGACCGATGACCTTAAGATTTTGCATGAACCGAGGACTGGCAGCCAGGTAACACGAGAAATTGTGTAAAGTGTTAATATGTAGTAAAAACCTAAGAAAATCTCCCGTTTCCGTCATTTACTATCGAATCGACATAACGCCAGATCGTCACAGTGGTCGCTTTTCTCTCTGAAACGGTTACATTTATCGTCTGCAAGCCCTTGTCGCGTGATGCGGTATGCAGACACAGTATAAGCAGCACACTAGAACACAGAATAAGAATCTACGTTGATGCAATCGGCCAGTAAGAAGAGCTACATTTCAAGTTTTAGTTATCGATTAATGAATTATTGGGCGGTTTGGTGCCTTGGACCAGACCGAGGACCTTAAGATTTTGCATGAACCGAGGACTGGCAGCCAGGTAACACGAGAAATTGTGTAAAGTGTTAATATGTAGTAAAAACCTAAGAAAATCTCCCGTTTCCGTCATTTACTATCGAATCGACATAACGCCAGATCGTCACATTGGTCGCTTTTCTCTCTGAAACGGTTACATTTATCGTCTGCAAGCCGTTGTCGCGTGATGCGGTATGCAGACACAGTACAAGCAGCACACTAGAACGCAGAATAAGAATCTACGTTGATGCAATCGGCCAGTAAGAAGAGCTACATTTCAAGTTTTAGTTATCGATTAATGAATTATTGGGCGGTTTCGTGCCTTGGACCAGACCGAGGACCTTAAGATTTTGCATGAACCGAGGACTGGCAGCCAGGTAACACGAGAAATTGTGTAAAGTGTTAATATGTAGTAAAAACCTAAGAAAATCTCCCGTTTCCGTCGTTTACTATCGAATCGACATAACGGCAGATCGTCACAGTGGTCGCTTTTCTCTCTGAAACGGTTACATTTATCGTCTGCAAGCCCTTGTCGCGTGATGCGGTATGCAGACACAGTACAAGCAGCACACTAGAAGACAGAATAAGAATCTACGTTGATGCAATCGGCCAGTAAGAAGAGCTACATTTCAAGTTTTAGTTATCGATTAATGAATTATTGGGCGGTTTGGTGCCTTGGACCAGACCGAGGACCTTAAGATTTTGCATGAACCGAGGACTGGCAGCCAGGTAACACGAGAAATTGTGTAAAGTGTTAATATGTAGTAAAAACCTAAGAAAATCTCCCGTTTCCGTCATTTACTATCGAATCGACATAACGCCAGATCGTCAGAGTGGTCGCTTTTCTCTCTGAAACGGTTACATTTATCGTCTGCAAGCCCTTGTCGCGTGATGCGGTATGCAGACACAGTACAAGCAGCACACTAGAACACAGAATAAGAATCTACGTTGATGCAATCGGCCAGTAAGAAGAGCTACATTTCAAGTTTTAGTTATCGATTAATGAATTATTGGGCGGTTTGGTGCCTTGGACCAGACCGAGGACCTTAAGATTTTGCATGAACCGAGGACTGGCAGCCAGGTAACACGAGAAATTGTGTAAAGTGTTGATATGTAGTAAAAACCTAAGAAAATCTCCCGTTTCCGTCATTTACTATCGAAACGACATAACGCCAGATCGTCACAGTGGTCGCTTTTCTCTCTGAAACGGTTACATTTATCGTCTGCAAGCCCTTGTCGCGTGATGAGGTATGCAGACACAGTACAAGCAGCACACTAGAAGACAGAATAAGAATCTACGTTGATGCAATCGGCCAGTAAGAAGAGCTACATTTCAAGTTTTAGTTATCGATTAATGAATTATTGGGCGGTTTGGTGCCTTGGACCAGACCGAGGACCTTAAGATTTTGCATGAACCGAGGACTGGCAGCCAGGTAACACGAGAAATTGTGTAAAGTGTTAATATGTAGTAAAAACCTAAGAAAATCTCCCGTTTCCGTCATTTACTATCGAATCGACATAACGCCAGATCGTCACAGTGGTCGCTTTTCTCTCTGAAACGGTTACATTTATCGTCTGCAAGCCCTTGTCGCGTGATGCGGTATGCAGACACAGTACAAGCAGCACACTAGAACACAGAATAAGAATCTACGTTGATGCAATCGGCCAGTAAGAAGAGCTACATTTCAAGTTTTAGTTATCGATTAATGAATTATTGGGCGGTTTGGTGCCTTGGACCAGACCGAGGACCTTAAGATTTTGCATGAACCGAGGACTGGCAGCCAGGTAACACGAGAAATTGTGTAAAGTGTTAATATGTAGTAAAAACCTAAGAAAATCTCCCGTTTCCGTCATTTACTATCGAATCGACATAACGCCAGATCGTCACAGTGGTCGCTTTTCTCTCTGAAACGGTTACATTTATCGTCTGCAAGCCCTTGTCGCAAGATGCGGTATGCAGACACAGTACAAGCAGCACACTAGAACACAGAATAAGAATCTACGTTGATGCAATCGGCCAGTAAGAAGAGCTACATTTCAAGTTTTAGTTATCGATTAATGAATTATTGGGCGGTTTGGTGCCTTGGACCAGACCGAGGACCTTAAGATTTTGCATGAACCGAGGACTGGCAGCCAGGTAACACGAGAAATTGTGTAAAGTGTTAATATGTAGTAAAAACCTAAGAAAATCTCCCGTTTCCGTCATTTACTATCGAATCGACATAACGCCAGATCGTCACAGTGGTCGCTTTTCTCTCTGAAACGGTTACATTTATCGTCTGCAAGACCTTGTCGCGTGATGCGGTATGCAGAGTCACTACAAGCGGCATAGTAGAACACTGAAGAAGCATCTAAGTTTATGCAATCGCCCAGTAAGAAGAGCTACATTTTAAGTTTTAGTTATCGATTAATGAATTATTGGGCGGTTTGGTGCCTTGGACCAGACCGATGACCTTAAGATTTTGCATGAACCGAGGACTGGCAGCCAGGTAACACGAGAAAATGTGTAAAGTGTTAATATGTAGTAAAAACCTAAGAAAATCTCCCGTCATTTACTATCGAATCGACATAACGCCAGATCGTCACAGTGGTCGCTTTTCTCTCTGAAACGGTTACATTTATCGTCTGCAAGACCTTGTCGCGTGATGCGGTATGCAGAGTCACTACAAGCGGCATAGTAGAACACTGAAGAAGCATCTAAGTTTATGCAATCGCCCAGTAAGAAGAGCTACATTTTAAGTTTTAGTTATCGATTAATGAATTATTGGGCGGTTTGGTGCCTTGGACCAGACCGATGACCTTAAGATTTTGCATGAACCGAGGACTGGCAGCCAGGTAACACGAGAAATTGTGTAAAGTGTTAATATGTAGTAAAAACCTAAGAAAATCTCCCGTTTCCGTCATTTACTATCGAATCGACATAACGCCAGATCGTCACAGTGGTCGCTTTTCTCTCTGAAACGGTTACATTTATCGTCTGCAAGCCCTTGTCGCGTGATGCGGTATGCAGACACAGTATAAGCAGCACACTAGAACACAGAATAAGAATCTACGTTGATGCAATCGGCCAGTAAGAAGAGCTACATTTCAAGTTTTAGTTATCGATTAATGAATTATTGGGCGGTTTGGTGCCTTGGACCAGACCGAGGACCTTAAGATTTTGCATGAACCGAGGACTGGCAGCCAGGTAACACGAGAAATTGTGTAAAGTGTTAATATGTAGTAAAAACCTAAGAAAATCTCCCGTTTCCGTCATTTACTATCGAATCGACATAACGCCAGATCGTCACATTGGTCGCTTTTCTCTCTGAAACGGTTACATTTATCGTCTGCAAGCCGTTGTCGCGTGATGCGGTATGCAGACACAGTACAAGCAGCACACTAGAACGCAGAATAAGAATCTAAGTTGATGCAATCGGCCAGTAAGAAGAGCTACATTTCAAGTTTTAGTTATCGATTAATGAATTATTGGGCGGTTTCGTGCCTTGGACCAGACCGAGGACCTTAAGATTTTGCATGAACCGAGGACTGGCAGCCAGGTAACACGAGAAATTGTGTAAAGTGTTAATATGTAGTAAAAACCTAAGAAAATCTCCCGTTTCCGTCGTTTACTATCGAATCGACATAACGGCAGATCGTCACAGTGGTCGCTTTTCTCTCTGAAACGGTTACATTTATCGTCTGCAAGCCCTTGTCGCGTGATGCGGTATGCAGACACAGTACAAGCAGCACACTAGAAGACAGAATAAGAATCTACGTTGATGCAATCGGCCAGTAAGAAGAGCTACATTTCAAGTTTTAGTTATCGATTAATGAATTATTGGGCGGTTTGGTGCCTTGGACCAGACCGAGGACCTTAAGATTTTGCATGAACCGAGGACTGGCAGCCAGGTAACACGAGAAATTGTGTAAAGTGTTAATATGTAGTAAAAACCTAAGAAAATCTCCCGTTTCCGTCATTTACTATCGAATCGACATAACGCCAGATCGTCACAGTGGTCGCTTTTCTCTCTGAAACGGTTACATTTATCGTCTGCAAGCCCTTGTCGCGTGATGCGGTATGCAGACACAGTACAAGCAGCACACTAGAACACAGAATAAGAATCTACGTTGATGCAATCGGCCAGTAAGAAGAGCTACATTTCAAGTTTTAGTTATCGATTAATGAATTATTGGGCGGTTTGGTGCCTTGGACCAGACCGAGGACCTTAAGATTTTGCATGAACCGAGGACTGGCAGCCAGGTAACACGAGAAATTGTGTAAAGTGTTGATATGTAGTAAAAACCTAAGAAAATCTCCCGTTTCCGTCATTTACTATCGAAACGACATAACGCCAGATCGTCACAGTGGTCGCTTTTCTCTCTGAAACGGTTACATTTATCGTCTGCAAGCCCTTGTCGCGTGATGAGGTATGCAGACACAGTACAAGCAGCACACTAGAAGACAGAATAAGAATCTACGTTGATGCAATCGGCCAGTAAGAAGAGCTACATTTCAAGTTTTAGTTATCGATTAATGAATTATTGGGCGGTTTGGTGCCTTGGACCAGACCGAGGACCTTAAGATTTTGCATGAACCGAGGACTGGCAGCCAGGTAACACGAGAAATTGTGTAAAGTGTTAATATGTAGTAAAAACCTAAGAAAATCTCCCGTTTCCGTCATTTACTATCGAATCGACATAACGCCAGATCGTCACAGTGGTCGCTTTTCTCTCTGAAACGGTTACATTTATCGTCTGCAAGCCCTTGTCGCGTGATGCGGTATGCAGAGTCACTACAAGCGGCATAGTAGAACACTGAAGAAGCATCTAAGTTTATGCAATCGCCCAGTAAGAAGAGCTACATTTTAAGTTTTAGTTATCGATTAATGAATTATTGGGCGGTTTGGTGCCTTGGACCAGACCGATGACCTTAAGATTTTGCATGAACCGAGGACTGGCAGCCAGGTAACACGAGAAAATGTGTAAAGTGTTAATATGTAGTAAAAACCTAAGAAAATCTCCTGTCATTTACTATCGAATCGACATAACGCCAGATCGTCACAGTGGTCGCTTTTCTCTCTGAAACGGTTACATTTATCGTCTGCAAGACCTTGTCGCGTGATGCGGTATGCAGAGTCACTACAAGCGGCATAGTAGAACACTGAAGAAGCATCTAAGTTTATGCAATCGCCCAGTAAGAAGAGCTACATTTTAAGTTTTAGTTATCGATTAATGAATTATTGGGCGGTTTGGTGCCTTGGACCAGACCGATGACCTTAAGATTTTGCATGAACCGAGGACTGGCAGCCAGGTAACACGAGAAATTGTGTAAAGTGTTAATATGTAGTAAAAACCTAAGAAAATCTCCCGTTTCCGTCATTTACTATCGAATCGACATAACGCCAGATCGTCACAGTGGTCGCTTTTCTCTCTGAAACGGTTACATTTATCGTCTGCAAGCCCTTGTCGCAAGATGCGGTATGCAGACACAGTACAAGCAGCACACTAGAACACAGAATAAGAATCTACGTTGATGCAATCGGCCAGTAAGAAGAGCTACATTTCAAGTTTTAGTTATCGATTAATGAATTATTGGGCGGTTTGGTGCCTTGGACCAGACCGAGGACCTTAAGATTTTGCATGAACCGAGGACTGGCAGCCAGGTAACACGAGAAATTGTGTAAAGTGTTAATATGTAGTAAACACCTAAGAAAATCTCCCGTTTCCGTCATTTACTATCGAATCGACATAACGCCAGATCGTCACAGTGGTCGCTTTTCTCTCTGAAACGGTTACATTTATCGTCTGCAAGCCCTTGTCGCGTGATGCGGTATGCAGACACAGTACAAGCAGCACACTAGAAGACAGAATAAGAATCTACGTTGATGCAATCGGCCAGTAAGAAGAGCTACATTTCAAGTTTTAGTTATCGATTTTACGAATTATTGGGCGGTTTGGTGCCTTGGACCAGACCGAGGACCTTAAGATTTTGCATGAACCGAGGACTGGCAGCCAGGTAACACGAGAAATTGTGTAAAGTGTTAATATGTAGTAAAAACCTAAGAAAATCTCCCGTTTCCGTCATTTACTATCGAATCGACATAACGCCAGATCGTCACAGTGGTCGCTTTTCTCTCTGAAACGGTTACATTTATCGTCTGCAAGCCCTTGTCGCGTGATGCGGTATGCAGACACAGTACAAGCAGCACACTAGAACACAGAATAAGAATCTACGTTGATGCAATCGGCCAGTAAGAAGAGCTACATTTCAAGTTTTAGTTATCGATTAATGAATTATTGGGCGGTTTGGTGCCTTGGACCAGACCGAGGACCTTAAGATTTTGCATGAACCGAGGACTGGCAGCCAGGTAACACGAGAAATTGTGTAAAGTGTTAATATGTAGTAAAAACCTAAGAAAATCTCCCGTTTCCGTCATTTACTATCGAATCGACATAACGCCAGATCGTCAGAGTGGTCGCTTTTCTCTCTGAAACGGTTACATTTATCGTCTGCAAGCCCTTGTCGCGTGATGCGGTATGCAGACACAGTACAAGCAGCACACTAGAAGACAGAATAAGAATCTACGTTGATGCAATCGGCCAGTAAGAAGAGCTACATTTCAAGTTTTAGTTATCGATTAATGAATTATTGGGCGGTTTGGTGCCTTGGACCAGACCGAGGACCTTAAGATTTTGCATGAACCGAGGACTGGCAGCCAGGTAACACGAGAAATTGTGTAAAGTGTTAATATGTAGTAAAAACCTAAGAAAATCTCCCGTTTCCGTCATTTACTATCGAATCGACATAACGCCAGATCGTCACAGTGGTCGCTTTTCTCTCTGAAACGGTTACATTTATCGTCTGCAAGACCTTGTCGCGTGATGCGGTATGCAGAGTCACTACAAGCGGCATAGTAGAACACTGAAGAAGCATCTAAGTTTATGCAATCGCCCAGTAAGAAGAGCTACATTTTAAGTTTTAGTTATCGATTAATGAATTATTGGGCGGTTTGGTGCCTTGGACCAGACCGATGACCTTAAGATTTTGCATGAACCGAGGACTGGCAGCCAGGTAACACGAGAAATTGTGTAAAGTGTTAATATGTAGTAAAAACCTAAGAAAATCTCCCGTTTCCGTCATTTACTATCGAATCGACATAACGCCAGATCGTCACAGTGGTCGCTTTTCTCTCTGAAACGGTTACATTTATCGTCTGCAAGCCCTTGTCGCGTGATGCGGTATGCAGACACAGTATAAGCAGCACACTAGAACACAGAATAAGAATCTACGTTGATGCAATCGGCCAGTAAGAAGAGCTACATTTCAAGTTTTAGTTATCGATTAATGAATTATTGGGCGGTTTGGTGCCTTGGACCAGACCGAGGACCTTAAGATTTTGCATGAACCGAGGACTGGCAGCCAGGTAACACGAGAAATTGTGTAAAGTGTTAATATGTAGTAAAAACCTAAGAAAATCTCCCGTTTCCGTCATTTACTATCGAATCGACATAACGCCAGATCGTCACATTGGTCGCTTTTCTCTCTGAAACGGTTACATTTATCGTCTGCAAGCCCTTGTCGCGTGATGCGGTATGCAGACACAGTACAAGCAGCACACTAGAACGCAGAATAAGAATCTACGTTGATGCAATCGGCCAGTAAGAAGAGCTACATTTCAAGTTTTAGTTATCGATTAATGAATTATTGGGCGGTTTGGTGCCTTGGACCACACCGAGGACCTTAAGATTTTGCATGAACCGAGGACTGGCAGCCAGGTAACACGAGAAATTGTGTAAAGTGTTAATATGTAGTAAAAACCTAAGAAAATCTCACGTTTCCGTCGTTTACTATCGAATCGACATAACGGCAGATCGTCACAGTGGTCGCTTTTCTCTCTGAAACGGTTACATTTATCGTCTGCAAGCCCTTGTCGCGTGATGCGGTATGCAGACACAGTACAAGCAGCACACTAGAACACAGAATAAGAATCTACGTTGATGCAATCGGCCAGTAAGAAGAGCTACATTTCAAGTTTTAGTTATCGATTAATGAATTATTGGGCGGTTTGGTGCCTTGGACCAGACCGAGGACCTTAAGATTTTGCATGAACCGAGGACTGGCAGCCAGGTAACACGAGAAATTGTGTAAAGTGTTAATATGTAGTAAAAACCTAAGAAAATCTCCCGTTTCCGTCATTTACTATCGAATCGACATAACGCCAGATCGTCAGAGTGGTCGCTTTTCTCTCTGAAACGGTTACATTTATCGTCTGCAAGCCCTTGTCGCGTGATGCGGTATGCAGACACAGTACAAGCAGCACACTAGAAGACAGAATAAGAATCTACGTTGATGCAATCGGCCAGTAAGAAGAGCTACATTTCAAGTTTTAGTTATCGATTAATGAATTATTGGGCGGTTTGGTGCCTTGGACCAGACCGAGGACCTTAAGATTTTGCATGAACCGAGGACTGGCAGCCAGGTAACACGAGAAATTGTGTAAAGTGTTAATATGTAGTAAAAACCTAAGAAAATCTCCCGTTTCCGTCATTTACTATCGAATCGACATAACGCCAGATCGTCACAGTGGTCGCTTTTCTCTCTGAAACGGTTACATTTATCGTCTGCAAGACCTTGTCGCGTGATGCGGTATGCAGAGTCACTACAAGCGGCATAGTAGAACACTGAAGAAGCATCTAAGTTTATGCAATCGCCCAGTAAGAAGAGCTACATTTTAAGTTTTAGTTATCGATTAATGAATTATTGGGCGGTTTGGTGCCTTGGACCAGACCGATGACCTTAAGATTTTGCATGAACCGAGGACTGGCAGCCAGGTAACACGAGAAATTGTGTAAAGTGTTAATATGTAGTAAAAACCTAAGAAAATCTCCCGTTTCCGTCATTTACTATCGAATCGACATAACGCCAGATCGTCACAGTGGTCGCTTTTCTCTCTGAAACGGTTACATTTATCGTCTGCAAGCCCTTGTCGCGTGATGCGGTATGCAGACACAGTATAAGCAGCACACTAGAACACAGAATAAGAATCTACGTTGATGCAATCGGCCAGTAAGAAGAGCTACATTTCAAGTTTTAGTTATCGATTAATGAATTATTGGGCGGTTTGGTGCCTTGGACCAGACCGAGGACCTTAAGATTTTGCATGAACCGAGGACTGGCAGCCAGGTAACACGAGAAATTGTGTAAAGTGTTAATATGTAGTAAAAACCTAAGAAAATCTCCCGTTTCCGTCATTTACTATCGAATCGACATAACGCCAGATCGTCACATTGGTCGCTTTTCTCTCTGAAACGGTTACATTTATCGTCTGCAAGCCCTTGTCGCGTGATGCGGTATGCAGACACAGTACAAGCAGCACACTAGAACGCAGAATAAGAATCTACGTTGATGCAATCGGCCAGTAAGAAGAGCTACATTTCAAGTTTTAGTTATCGATTAATGAATTATTGGGTGGTTTGGTGCCTTGGACCAGACCGAGGACCTTAAGATTTTGCATGAACCGAGGACTGGCAGCCAGGTAACACGAGAAATTGTGTAAAGTGTTAATATGTAGTAAAAACCTAAGAAAATCTCACGTTTCCGTCGTTTACTATCGAATCGACATAACGGCAGATCGTCACAGTGGTCGCTTTTCTCTCTGAAACGGTTACATTTATCGTCTGCAAGCCCTTGTCGCGTGATGCGGTATGCAGACACAGTACAAGCAGCACACTAGAACACAGAATAAGAATCTACGTTGATGCAATCGGCCAGTAAGAAGAGCTACATTTCAAGTTTTAGTTATCGATTAATGAATTATTGGGCGGTTTGGTGCCTTGGACCAGACCGAGGACCTTAAGATTTTGCATGAACCGAGGACTGGCAGCCAGGTAACACGAGAAATTGTGTAAAGTGTTAATATGTAGTAAAAACCTAAGAAAATCTCCCGTTTCCGTCATTTACTATCGAATCGACATAACGCCAGATCGTCACAGTGGTCGCTTTTCTCTCTGAAACGGTTACATTTATCGTCTGCAAGCCCTTGTCGCGTGATGCGGTATGCAGACACAGTACAAGCAGCACACTAGAACACAGAATAAGAATCTACGTTGTTGCAATCGGCCAGTAAGAAGAGCTACATTTAAAGTTTTAGTTATCGATTAATGAATTATTGGGCGGTTTGGTGCCTTGGACCAGACCGAGGACCTTAAGATTTTGCATGAACCGAGGACTGGCAGCCAGGTAACACGAGAAATTGTGTAAAGTGTTAATATGTAGTAAAAACCTAAGAAAATCTCCCGTTTCCGTCATTTACTATCGAATCGACATAACGCCAGATCGTCACAGTGGTCGCTTTTCTCTCTGAAACGGTTACATTTATCGTCTGCAAGCCCTTGTCGCGTGATGCGGTATGCAGAGTCACTACAAGCGGCATAGTAGAACACTGAAGAAGCATCTAAGTTTATGCAATCGCCCAGTAAGAAGAGCTACATTTTAAGTTTTAGTTATCGATTAATGAATTATTGGGCGGTTTGGTGCCTTGGACCAGACCGATGACCTTAAGATTTTGCATGAACCGAGGACTGGCAGCCAGGTAACACGAGAAATTGTGTAAAGTGTTAATATGTAGTAAAAACCTAAGAAAATCTCCCGTTTCCGTCATTTACTATCGAATCGACATAACGCCAGATCGTCACAGTGGTCGCTTTTCTCTCTGAAACGGTTACATTTATCGTCTGCAAGCCCTTGTCGCGTGATGCGGTATGCAGACACAGTACAAGCAGCACACTAGAACACAGAATAAGAATTTACGTTGATGCAATCGGCCAGTAAGAAGAGCTACATTTCAAGTTTTAGTTATCGATTAATGAATTATTGGGCGGTTTGGTGCCTTGGACCAGACCGAGGACCTTAAGATTTTGCATGAACCGAGGACTGGCAGCCAGGTAACACGAGAAATTGTGTAAAGTGTTAATATGTAGTAAAAACCTAAGAAAATCTCCCGTTTCCGTCATTTGCTATCGAATCGACATAACGCCAGATCGTCACAGTGGTCGCTTTTCTCTCTGAAACGGTTACATTTATCGTCTGCAAGCCCTTGTCGCGTGATGCGGTATGCAGACACAGTACAAGCAGCACACTAGAACACAGAATAAGAATCTACGTTGATGCAATCGGCCAGTAAGAAGAGCTACATTTCAAGTTTTAGTTATCGATTAATGAATTATTGGGCGGTTTGGTGCCTTGGACCAGACCGAGGACCTTAAGATTTTGCATGAACCGAGGACTGGCAGCCAGGTAACACGAGAAATTGTGTAAAGTGTTAATATGTAGTAAACACCTAAGAAAATCTCCCGTTTCCGTCATTTACTATCGAATCGACATAACGCCAGATCGTCACAGTGGTCGCTTTTCTCTCTGAAACGGTTACATTTATCGTCTGCAAGCCCTTGTCGCGTGATGCGGTATGCAGACACAGTACAAGCAGCACACTAGAAGACAGAATAAGAATCTACGTTGATGCAATCGGCCAGTAAGAAGAGCTACATTTCAAGTTTTAGTTATCGATTAATGAATTATTGGGCGGTTTGGTGCCTTGGACCAGACCGAGGACCTTAAGATTTTGCATGAACCGAGGACTGGCAGCCAGGTAACACGAGAAATTGTGTAAAGTGTTAATATGTAGTAAAAACCTAAGAAAATCTCCCGTTTCCGTCATTTACTATCGAATCGACATAACGCCAGATCGTCACAGTGGTCGCTTTTCTCTCTGAAACGGTTACATTTATCGTCTGCAAGCCCTTGTCGCGTGATGCGGTATGCAGAGTCACTACATGCGGCATAGTAGAACACTGTAGAAGCATCTAAGTTTATGCAATCGGCCAGTAAGGAGAGCTACATTTCAAGTTTTAGTTATCGATTAATGAATTATTGGGCGGTTTGGTGCCTTGGACCAGACCGAGGACCTTAAGATTTTGCATGAACCGAGGACTGGCAGCCAGGTAACACGAGAAATTGTGTAAAGTGTTAATATGTAGTAAAAACCTAAGAAAATCTCCCGTTTCCGTCATTTACTATCGAATCGACATAACGGCAGATCGTCACAGTGGTCGCTTTTCTCTCTGAAACGGTTACATTTATCGTCTGCAAGCCCTTGTCGCGTGATGCGGTATGCAGAGTCACTACAAGCGGCATAGTAGAACACTGAAGAAGCATCTAAGTTTATGCAATCGCCCAGTAAGAAGAGCTACATTTCAAGTTTTAGTTATCGATTAATGAATTATTGGGCGGTTTGGTGCCTTGGACCAGACCGAGGACCTTAAGATTTTGCATGAACCGAGGACTGGCAGCCAGGTAACACGAGAAATTGTGTAAAGTGTTAATATGTAGTAAAAACCTAAGAAAATCTCCCGTTTCCGTCATTTACTATCGAATCGACATAACGCCAGATCGTCACAGTGGTCGCTTTTCTCTCTGAAACGGTTACATTTATCGTCTGCAAGCCCTTGTCGCGTGATGCGGTATGCAGACACAGTATAAGCAGCACACTAGAACACAGAATAAGAATCTACGTTGATGCAATCGGCCAGTAAGAAGAGCTACATTTCAAGTTTTAGTTATCGATTAATGAATTATTGGGCGGTTTGGTGCCTTGGACCAGACCGAGGACATTAAGATTTTGCATGAACCGAGGACTGGCAGCCAGGTAACACGAGAAATTGTGTAAAGTGTTAATATGTAGTAAAAACCTAAGAAAATCTCCCGTTTCCGTCATTTACTATCGAATCGACATAACGCCAGATCGTCACATTGGTCGCTTTTCTCTCTGAAACGGTTACATTTATCGTCTGCAAGCCCTTGTCGCGTGATGCGGTATGCAGACACAGTACAAGCAGCACACTAGAACGCAGAATAAGAATCTACGTTGATGCAATCGGCCAGTAAGAAGAGCTACATTTCAAGTTTTAGTTATCGATTAATGAATTATTGGGTGGTTTGGTGCCTTGGACCAGACCGAGGACCTTAAGATTTTGCATGAACCGAGGACTGGCAGCCAGGTAACACGAGAAATTGTGTAAAGTGTTAATATGTAGTAAAAACCTAAGAAAATCTCACGTTTCCGTCGTTTACTATCGAATCGACATAACGGCAGATCGTCACAGTGGTCGCTTTTCTCTCTGAAACGGTTACATTTATCGTCTGCAAGCCCTTGTCGCGTGATGCGGTATGCAGACACAGTACAAGCAGCACACTAGAACACAGAATAAGAATCTACGTTGATGCAATCGGCCAGTAAGAAGAGCTACATTTCAAGTTTTAGTTATCGATTAATGAATTATTGGGCGGTTTGGTGCCTTGGACCAGACCGAGGACCTTAAGATTTTGCATGAACCGAGGACTGGCAGCCAGGTAACACGAGAAATTGTGTAAAGTGTTAATATGTAGTAAAAACCTAAGAAAATCTCCCGTTTCCGTCATTTACTATCGAATCGACATAACGCCAGATCGTCACAGTGGTCGCTTTTCTCTCTGAAACGGTTACATTTATCGTCTGCAAGCCCTTGTCGCGTGATGCGGTATGCAGACACAGTACAAGCAGCACACTAGAACACAGAATAAGAATCTACGTTGTTGCAATCGGCCAGTAAGAAGAGCTACATTTCAAGTTTTAGTTATCGATTAATGAATTATTGGGCGGTTTGGTGCCTTGGACCAGACCGAGGACCTTAAGATTTTGCATGAACCGAGGACTGGCAGCCAGGTAACACGAGAAATTGTGTAAAGTGTTAATATGTAGTAAAAACCTAAGAAAATCTCCCGTTTCCGTCATTTACTATCGAATCGACATAACGCCAGATCGTCACAGTGGTCGCTTTTCTCTCTGAAACGGTTACATTTATCGTCTGCAAGCCCTTGTCGCGTGATGCGGTATGCAGAGTCACTACAAGCGGCATAGTAGAACACTGAAGAAGCATCTAAGTTTATGCAATCGCCCAGTAAGAAGAGCTACATTTTAAGTTTTAGTTATCGATTAATGAATTATTGGGCGGTTTGGTGCCTTGGACCAGACCGATGACCTTAAGATTTTGCATGAACCGAGGACTGGCAGCCAGGTAACACGAGAAATTGTGTAAAGTGTTAATATGTAGTAAAAACCTAAGAAAATCTCCCGTTTCCGTCATTTACTATCGAATCGACATAACGCCAGATCGTCACAGTGGTCGCTTTTCTCTCTGAAACGGTTACATTTATCGTCTGCAAGCCCTTGTCGCGTGATGCGGTATGCAGACACAGTACAAGCAGCACACTAGAACACAGAATAAGAATTTACGTTGATGCAATCGGCCAGTAAGAAGAGCTACATTTCAAGTTTTAGTTATCGATTAATGAATTATTGGGCGGTTTGGTGCCTTGGACCAGACCGAGGACCTTAAGATTTTGCATGAACCGAGGACTGGCAGCCAGGTAACACGAGAAATTGTGTAAAGTGTTAATATGTAGTAAAAACCTAAGAAAATCTCCCGTTTCCGTCATTTGCTATCGAATCGACATAACGCCAGATCGTCACAGTGGTCGCTTTTCTCTCTGAAACGGTTACATTTATCGTCTGCAAGCCCTTGTCGCGTGATGCGGTATGCAGACACAGTACAAGCAGCACACTAGAACACAGAATAAGAATCTACGTTGATGCAATCGGCCAGTAAGAAGAGCTACATTTCAAGTTTTAGTTATCGATTAATGAATTATTGGGCGGTTTGGTGCCTTGGACCAGACCGAGGACCTTAAGATTTTGCATGAACCGAGGACTGGCAGCCAGGTAACACGAGAAATTGTGTAAAGTGTTAATATGTAGTAAACACCTAAGAAAATCTCCCGTTTCCGTCATTTACTATCGAATCGACATAACGCCAGATCGTCACAGTGGTCGCTTTTCTCTCTGAAACGGTTACATTTATCGTCTGCAAGCCCTTGTCGCGTGATGCGGTATGCAGACACAGTACAAGCAGCACACTAGAAGACAGAATAAGAATCTACGTTGATGCAATCGGCCAGTAAGAAGAGCTACATTTCAAGTTTTAGTTATCGATTAATGAATTATTGGGCGGTTTGGTGCCTTGGACCAGACCGAGGACCTTAAGATTTTGCATGAACCGAGGACTGGCAGCCAGGTAACACGAGAAATTGTGTAAAGTGTTAATATGTAGTAAAAACCTAAGAAAATCTCCCGTTTCCGTCATTTACTATCGAATCGACATAACGCCAGATCGTCACAGTGGTCGCTTTTCTCTCTGAAACGGTTACATTTATCGTCTGCAAGCCCTTGTCGCGTGATGCGGTATGCAGAGTCACTACATGCGGCATAGTAGAACACTGTAGAAGCATCTAAGTTTATGCAATCGGCCAGTAAGGAGAGCTACATTTCAAGTTTTAGTTATCGATTAATGAATTATTGGGCGGTTTGGTGCCTTGGACCAGACCGAGGACCTTAAGATTTTGCATGAACCGAGGACTGGCAGCCAGGTAACACGAGAAATTGTGTAAAGTGTTAATATGTAGTAAAAACCTAAGAAAATCTCCCGTTTCCGTCATTTACTATCGAATCGACATAACGGCAGATCGTCACAGTGGTCGCTTTTCTCTCTGAAACGGTTACATTTATCGTCTGCAAGCCCTTGTCGCGCGATGCGGTATGCAGAGTCACTACAAGCGGCATAGTAGAACACTGAAGAAGCATCTAAGTTTATGCAATCGCCCAGTAAGAAGAGCTACATTTCAAGTTTTAGTTATCGATTAATGAATTATTGGGCGGTTTGGTGCCTTGGACCAGACCGAGGACCTTAAGATTTTGCATGAACCGAGGACTGGCAGCCAGGTAACACGAGAAATTGTGTAAAGTGTTAATATGTAGTAAAAAACCTAAGAAAATCTCCCGTTTCCGTCATTTACTATCGAATTGACATAACGCCAGATCGTCACATTGGTCGCTTTTCTCTCTGAAACGGTTACATTTATCGTCTGCAAGCCCTTGTCGCGTGATGCGGTATGCAGACACAGTACAAGCAGCACACTAGAACACAGAATAAGAATCTACGTTGATGCAATCGGCCAGTAAGAAGAGCTACATTTCAAGTTTTAGTTATCGATTAATGAATTATTGGGCGGTTTGGTGCCTTGGACCAGACCGAGGACCTTACGATTTTGCATGAACCGAGGACTGGCAGCCAGGTAACACGAGAAATTGTGTAAAGTGTTAATATGTAGTAAAAACCTAAGAAAATCTCCCGTTTCCGTCATTTACTATCGAATCGACATAACGCCAGATCGTCACTGTGGTCGCTTTTCTCTCTGAAACGGTTACATTTATCGTCTGCAAGCCGTTGTCGCGTGATGCGGTATGCAGACACAGTACAAGCAGCACACTAGAACACAGAATAAGAATCTACGTTGATGCAATCGGCCAGTAAGAAGAGCTACATTTCAAGTTTTAGTTATCGATTAATGAATTATTGGGCGGTTTGGTGCCTTGGACCAGACCGAGGACCTTAAGATTTTGCATGAACCGAGGACTGGCAGCCAGGTAACACGAGAAATTGTGTAAAGTGTTAATATGTAGTAAAAACCTAAGAAAAACTCCCGTTTCCGTCATTTACTATCGAATCGGCATAACGCCAGATCGTCACAGTGGTCGCTTTTCTCTCTGAAACGGTTACATTTATCGTCTGCAAGCCCTTGTCGCGTGATGCGGTATGCAGACACAGTACAAGCAGCACACTAGAACACAGAATAAGAATCTACGTTGATGCAATCGGCCAGTAAAAAGAGCTACATTTCAAGTTTTAGTTATCGATTAATGAATTATTGGGCGGTTTGGTGCTTTGGACCAGACCGAGGACCTTAAGATTTTGCATGAACCGAGGACTGGCAGCCAGGTAACACGAGAAATTGTGTAAAGTGTTAATATGTAGTAAAAACCTAAGAAAATCTCCCGTTTCCGTCATTTACTATCGAATCGACATAACGCCAGATCGTCACATTGGTCGCTTTTCTCTCTGAAACGGTTACATTTATCGTCTGCAAGCCCTTGTCGCGTGATGCGGTATGCAGAGTCACTACAAGCGGCATAGTAGAACACTGAAGAAGCATCTAAGTTTATGCAATCGCCCAGTAAGAAGAGCTACATTTCAAGTTTTAGTTATCGATTAATGAATTATTGGGCGGTTTGGTGCCTTGGACCAGACCGAGGACCTTAAGATTTTGCATGAACCGAGGACTGGCAGCCAGGTAACACGAGAAATTGTGTAAAGTGTTAATACGTAGTAAAAACCTAAGAAAATCTCCCGTTTCCGTCATTTACTATCGAATCGACATAACGCCAGATCGTCACAGTGGTCGCTTTTCTCTCTGAAACGGTTACATTTATCGTCTGCAAGCCCTTGTCGCGTGATGCGGTATGCAGACACAGTACAAGCAGCACACTAGAACACAGAATAAGAATCTACGTTGATGCAATCGGCCAGTAAGAAGAGCTACATTTCAAGTTTTAGTTATCGATTAATGAATTATTGTTCGGTTTGGTGCCTTGGACCAGACCGAGGACCTTAAGATTTTGCATGAACCGAGGACTGGCAGCCAGGTAACACGAGAAATTGTGTAAAGTGTTAATATGTAGTAAAAACCTAAGAAAATCTCCCGATTCCGTCATTTAATATCGAATCGACATAACGCCAGATCGTCACAGTGGTCGCTTTTCTCTCTGAAACGGTTACATTTATCGTCTGCAAGTCCTTGTCGCGTGATGCGGTATGCAGACACAGTACAAGCAGCACACTAGAACACAGAATAAGAATCTACGTTGATGCAATCGGCCAGTAAGAAGAGCTACATTTCAAGTTTTAGTTATCGATTAATGAATTATTGGGCGGTTTGGTGCCTTGGACCAGACCGAGGACCTTAAGATTTTGCATGAACCGAGGACTGGCAGCCAAGTAACACGAGAAATTGTGTAAAGTGTTAATATGTAATAAAAACCCAAGAAAATCTCCCGTTTCCGTCATTTACTATCGAATCGACATAACGCCAGATCGTCACAGTGGTCGCTTTTCTCTCTGAAACGGTTACATTTATCGTCTGCAAGCCCTTGTCGCGTGATGCGGTATGCAGACACAGTACAAGCAGCACACTAGAACACAGAATAAGAATCTACGTTGATGCAATCGGCCAGGAAGAAGAGCTACATTCAAGTTTTAGTTATCGATTAATGAATTATTGGGCGGTTTGGTGCCTTGGACCAGACCGAGGACCTTAAGATTTTGCATGAACCGAGGACTGGCAGCCAGGTAACACGAGAAATTGTGTAAAGTGTTAATATGTAGTAAAAACCTAAGAAAATCTCCCGTTTCCGTCATTTACTATCGAATCGACATAACGCCAGATCGTCACAGAGGTCGCTTTTCTCTCTTAAACGGTTACATTTATCGTCTGCAAGCCCTTGTCGCGTGATGCGGTATGCAGAGTCACTACATGCGGCATAGTAGAACACTGTAGAAGCATCTAAGTTTATGCAATCGGCCAGTAAGAAGAGCTACATTTCAAGTTTTAGTTATCGATTAATGAATTATTGGGCGGTTTGGTGCCTTGGACCAGACCGAGGACCTTAAGATTTTGCATGAACCGAGGACTGGCAGCCAGGTAAAACGAGAAATTGTGTAAAGTGTTAATATGTAGTAAAAACCTAAGAAAATCTCCCGTTTCCGTCATTTACTATCGAATCGACATAACGCCAGATCGTCACATTGGTCGCTTTTCTCTCTGAAACGGTTACATTTATCGTCTGCAAGCCCTTGTCGCGTGATGCGGTATGCAGACACAGTACAAGCAGCACACTAGAACACAGAATAAGAATCTACGTTGATGCAATCGGCCAGTAAGAAGAGCTACATTTCAAGTTTTAGTTATCGATTAATGACTTATTGGGCGGTTTGGTGCCTTGGACCAGACCGAGGACCTTACGATTTTGCATGAACCGAGGACTGGCAGCCAGGTAACACGAGAAATTGTGTAAAGTGTTAATATGTAGTAAAAACCTAAGAAAATCTCCCGTTTCCGTCATTTACTATCGAATCGACATAACGCCAGATCGTCACAGTGGTCGCTTTTCTCTCTGAAACGGTTACATTTATCGTCTGCAAGCCCTTGTCGCGTGATGCGGTATGCAGAGTCACTACAAGCGGCATAGTAGAACACTGAAGAAGCATCTAAGTTTATGCAATCGCCCAGTAAGAAGAGCTACATTTCAAGTTTTAGTTATCGATTAATGAATTATTGGGCGGTTTGGTGCCTTGGACCAGACCGAGGACCTTAAGATTTTGCATGAACCGAGGACTGGCAGCCAGGTAACACGAGAAATTGTGTAAAGTGTTAATATGTAGTAAAAAACCTAAGAAAATCTCCCGTTTCCGTCATTTACTATCGAATCGACATAACGCCAGATCGTCACATTGGTCGCTTCTCTCTCTGAAACGGTTACATTTATCGTCTGCAAGCCCTTGTCGCGTGATGCGGTATGCAGACACAGTACAAGCAGCACACTAGAACACAGAATAAGAATCTACGTTGATGCAATCGGCCAGTAAGAAGAGCTACATTTCAAGTTTTAGTTATCGATCAATGAATTATTGGGCGGTTTGGTGCCTTGGACCAGACCGAGGACCTTACGATTTTGCATGAACCGAGGACTGGCAGCCAGGTAACACGAGAAATTGTGTAAAGTGTTAATATGTAGTAAAAACCTAAGAAAATCTCCCGTTTCCGTCATTTACTATCGAATCGACATAACGCCAGATCGTCACTGTGGTCGCTTTTCTCTCTGAAACGGTTACATTTATCGTCTGCAAGCCGTTGTCGCGTGATGCGGTATGCAGACACAGTACAAGCAGCACACTAGAACACAGAATAAGAATCTACGTTGATGCAATCGGCCAGTAAGAAGAGCTACATTTCAAGTTTTAGTTATCGATTAATGAATTATTGGGCGGTTTGGTGCCTTGGACCAGACCGAGGACCTTAAGATTTTGCATGAACCGAGGGCTGGCAGCCAGGTAACACGAGAAATTGTGTAAAGTGTTAATATGTAGTAAAAACCTAAGAAAATCTCCCGTTTCCGTCATTTACTATCGAATCGACATAACGCCAGATCGTCACAGTGGTCGCTTTTCTCTCTGAAACGGTTACATTTATCGTCTGCAAGCCGTTGTCGCGTGATGCGGTATGCAGACACAGTACAAGCAGCACACTAGAACACAGAATAAGGATCTACGTTGATGCAATCGGCCAGTAAGAAGAGCTACATTTCAAGTTTTAGTTATCGATTAATGAATTATTGTTCGGTTTGGTGCCTTGGACCAGACCGAGGACCTTAAGATTTTGCATGAACCGAGGACTGGCAGCCAGGTAACACGAGCATATGTGTAAAGGGTTAATATGTAGTAAAAACCTAAGAAAATCTCCCGTTTCCGTCATTTAATATCGAATCGACATAACGCCAGATCGTCACAGTGGTCGCTTTTCTCTCTGAAACGGTTACATTTATCGTCTGCAAGCCCTTGTCGCGTGATGCGGTATGCAGACACAGTACAAGCAGCACACTAGAACACAGAATAAGAATCTACGTTGATGCAATCGGCCAGTAAGAAGAGCTACATTTCAAGCTTTAGTTATCGATTAATGAATTATTGGGCGGTTTGGTGCCTTGGACCAGACCGAGGACCTTAAGATTTTGCATGAACCGAGGACTGGCAGCCAAGTAACACGAGATATTGTGTAAAGTGTTAATATGTAATAAAAACCCAAGAAAATCTCCCGTTTCCGTCATTTACTATCGAATCGACATAACGCCAGATCGTCACAGTGGTCGCTTTTCTCTCTGAAACGGTTACATTTATCGTCTGCAAGCCCTTGTCGCGTGATGCGGTATGCAGACACAGTACAAGCAGCACACTAGACCACAGAATAAGAATCTACGTTGATGTAATCGGCCAGTAAGAAGAGCTACATTTCAAGTTTTAGTTATCGATTAATGAATTATTGGGCGGTTTGGTGCCTTGGACCAGACCGAGGACCTTAAGATTTTGCATGAACCGAGGACTGGCAGCCAGGTAACACGAGAAATTGTGTAAAGTGTTAATATGTAGTAAAAACCTAAGAAAATCTCCCGTTTCCGTCATTTACTATCGAATCGACATAACGCCAGATCGTCACAGTGGTCGCTTTTCTCTCTGAAACGGTTACATTTATCGTCTGCAAGCCCTTGTCGCGTGATGCGGTATGCAGAGTCACTACAAGCGGCATAGTAGAACACTGAAGAAGCATCTAAGTTTATGCAATCGCCCAGTAAGAAGAGCTACATTTCAAGTTTTAGTTATCGATTAATGAATTATTGGGCGGTTTGGTGCCTTGGACCAGACCGAGGACCTTAAGATTTTGCATGAACCGAGGACTGGCAGCCAGGTAACACGAGAAATTCTGTAAAGTGTTAATATGTAGTAAAAACCTAAGAAAATCTCCCGTTTCCGTCATTTACTATCGAATCGACATAACGCCAGATCGTCACAGTGGTCGCTTTTCTCTCTGAAACGGTTACATTTATCGTCTGCAAGCCCTTGTCGCGTGATGCGGTATGCAGAGTCACTACATGCGGCATAGTAGAACACTGTAGAAGCATCTAAGTTTATGCAATCGGCCAGTAAGAAGAGCTACATTTCAAGTTTTAGTTATCGATTAATGAATTATTGGGCGGTTTGGTGCCTTGGACCAGACCGAGGACCTTAAGATTTTGCATGAACCGAGGACTGGCAGCCAGGTAACACGAGAAATTGTGTAAAGTGTTAATATGTAGTAAAAACCTAAGAAAATCTCCCGTTTCCGTCATTTACTATCGAATCGACATAACGCCAGATCGTCACAGTGGTCGCTTTTCTCTCTGAAACGGTTACATTTATCGTCTGCAAGCCCTTGTCGCGTGATGCGGTATGCAGACACTGTACAAGCAGCACACTAGAACACAGAATAAGAATCTACGTTGATGCAATCGGCCAGTAAGAAGAGGTACATTTCAAGTTTTAGTTATCGATTAATGAATTATTGGGCGGTTTGGTGCCTTGGACCAGACCGAGGACCTTAAGATTTTGCATGAACCGACGACTGGCAGCTAGGTAACACGAGAAATTGTGGAAAGTGTTAATATGTAGTAAAAACCTAAGAAAATCTCCCGTTTCCGTCATTTACTATCGAATCGACATAACGCCAGATCGTCACAGTGGTCGCTTTTCTCTCTGAAACGGTTACATTTATCGTCTGCAAGACCTTGTCGCGTGATGCGGTATGCAGAGTCACTACAAGCGGCATAGTAGAACACTGAAGAAGCATCTAAGTTTATGCAATCGCCCAGTAAGAAGAGCTACATTTCAAGTTTTAGTTATCGATTAATGAATTATTGGGCGGTTTGGTGCCTTGGACCAGACCGAGGTCCTTAAGATTTTGCATGAACCGAGGACTGGCAGCCAGGTAACACGAGAAATTGTGTAAAGTGTTAATATGTAGTAAAAACCTAAGAAAATCTCCCGTTTCCGTCATTTACTATCGAATCGACATAACGCCAGATCGTCACAGTGGTCGCTTTTCTCTCTGAAACGGTTACATTTATCGTCTGCAAGCCGTTGTCGCGTGATGCGGTATGCAGACCCAGTACAAGCAGCACACTAGAACACAGAATAAGAATCTACGTTGATGCAATCGGCCAGTAAGAAGAGCTACATTTCAAGTTTTAGTTATCGATTAATGAATTATTGGGCGGTTTGGTGCCTTGGACCAGACCGAGGACCTTAAGATTTTGCATGAACCGAGGACTGGCAGCCAGGTAACACGAGAAATTGTGTAAAGTGTTAATATGTAGTAAAAACCTAAGAAAATCTCCCGTTTCCGTCATTTACTATCGAATCGACATAACGCCAGATCGTCACAGTGGTCGCTTTTCTCTCTGAAACGGTTACATTTATCGTCTGCAAGCCCTTGTCGCGTGATGCGGTATGCAGACACAGTACAAGCAGCACACTAGAACACAGAATAAGAATCTACGTTGATGCAATCGGCCAGTAAAAAGAGCTACATTTCAAGTTTTAGTTATCGATTAATGAATTATTGGGCGGTTTGGTGCCTTGGACCAGACCGAGGACCTTAAGATTTTGCATGAACCGAGGACTGGCAGCCAGGTAACACGAGAAATTGTGTAAAGTGTTAATATGTAGTAAAAACCTAAGAAAATCTCCCGTTTCCGTCATTTACTATCGAATCGACATAACGCCAGATCGTCACAGTGGTCGCTTTTCTCTCTGAAACGGTTACATTTATCGTCTGCAAGTCCTTGTCGCGTGATGCGGTATGCAGAGTCACTACAAGCGGCATAGTAGAACACTGAAGAAGCATCTAAGTTTATGCAATCGCCCAGTAAGAAGAGCTACATTTCAAGTTTTAGTTATCGATTAATGAATTATTGGGCGTTTTCGTGCCTTGGACCAGACCGAGGACCTTAAGATTTGCATGAACCGAGGACTGGCAGCCAGGGAACACGAGATATTGTGTAAAGTGTTAATATGTAGTAAAAACCTAAGAAAATCTCCCGTTTCCGCCATTTACTATCGAATCGACATAACGCCAGATCGTCACATTGGTCGCTTTTCTCTCTGAAACGGTTACATTTACCGTCTGCAAGCCGTTGTCGCGTGATGCGGTATGCAGACACAGTACAAGCAGCACACTAGACCACAGAATAAGAATCTACGTTGATGCAATCGGCCAGTAAGAGGAGCTACATTTCAAGTTTTAGTTATCGATTAATGAATTATTGGGCGGTTTGGTGCCTTGGACCAGACCGAGGACCTTAAGATTTTGCATGAACCGAGGACTGGCAGCCAGGTAACACGAGAAATTGTGTAAAGTGTTAATATGTAGTAAAAACCTAAGAAAATCTCCCGTTTCCGTCATTTACTATCGAATCGACATAACGCCAGATCGTCACAGTGGTCGCTTTTCTCTCTGAAACGGTTACATTTTTTGTCTGCAAGCCCTTGTCGCGTGATGCGGTATGCAGAGTCACTACATGCTGCATAGTAGAACACTGTAGAAGCATCTAAGTTTATGCAATCGGCCAGTAAGAAGAGCTACATTTCAAGTTTTAGTTATCGATTAATGAATTATTGGGCGGTTTGGTGCCTTGGACCAGACCGAGGACCTTAAGATTTTGCATGAACCGAGGACTGGCAGCCAGGTAAAACGAGAAATTGTGTAAAGTGTTAATATGTAGTAAAAACCTAAGAAAATCTCCCGTTTCCGTCATTTACTATCGAATCGACATAACGCCAGATCGTCACAGTGGTCGCTTTTCTCTCTGAAACGGTTACATTTATCGTCTGCAAGCCCTTGTCGCGTGATGCGGTATGCAGACACTGTACAAGCAGCACACTAGAACACAGAATAAGAATCTACGTTGATGCAATCGGCCAGTAAGAAGAACTACATTTCAAGTTTTAGTTATCGATTAATGAATTATTGGGCGGTTTGGTGCCTTGGACCAGACCGAGGACCTTAAGATTTTGCATGAACCGACGACTGGCAGCTAGGTAACACGAGAAATTGTGTAAAGTGTTAATATGTAGTAAAAACCTAAGAAAATCTCCCGTTTCCGTCATTTACTATCGAATCGACATAACGCCAGATCGTCACAGTGGTCGCTTTTCTCTCTGAAACGGTTACATTTATCGTCTGCAAGCCCTTGTCGCGTGATGCGGTATGCAGACACAGTACAAGCAGCACACTAGAACACAGAATAAGAATCTACGTTGATGCAATCGGCCAGTAAAAAGAGCTACATTTCAAGTTTTAGTTATCGATTAATGAATTATTGGGCGGTTTGGTGCCTTGGACCAGACCGAGGACCTTAAGATTTTGCATGAACCGAGGACTGGCAGCCAGGTAACACGAGAAATTGTGTAAAGTGTTAATATGTAGTAAAAACCTAAGAAAATCTCCCGTTTCCGTCATTTACTATCGAATCGACATAACGCCAGATCGTCACAGTGGTCGCTTTTCTCTCTGAAACGGTTACATTTATCGTCTGCAAGCCGTTGTCGCGTGATGCGGTATGCAGACCCAGTACAAGCAGCACACTAGAACACAGAATAAGAATCTACGTTGATGCAATCGGCCAGTAAGAAGAGCTACATTTCAAGTTTTAGTTATCGATTAATGAATTATTGGGCGGTTTGGTGCCTTGGACCAGACCGAGGACCTTAAGATTTTGCATGAACCGAGGACTGGCAGCCAGGTAACACGAGAAATTGTGTAAAGTGTTAATATGTAGTAAAAACCTAAGAAAATCTCCCGTTTCCGTCATTTACTATCGAATCGACATAACGCCAGATCGTCACAGTGGTCGCTTTTCTCTCTGAAACGGTTACATTTATCGTCTGCAAGTCCTTGTCGCGTGATGCGGTATGCAGAGTCACTACAAGCGGCATAGTAGAACACTGAAGAAGCATCTAAGTTTATGCAATCGCCCAGTAAGAAGAGCTACATTTCAAGTTTTAGTTATCGATTAATGAATTATTGGGCGTTTTCGTGCCTTGGACCAGACCGAGGACCTTAAGATTTTGCATGAACCGAGGACTGGCAGCCAGGGAACACGAGAAATTGTGTAAAGTGTTAATATGTAGTAAAAACCTAAGAAAATCTCCCGTTTCCGTCATTTACTATCGAATCGACATAACGCCAGATCGTCACATTGGTCGCTTTTCTCTCTGAAACGGTTACATTTACCGTCTGCAAGCCGTTGTCGCGTGATGCGGTATGCAGACACAGTACAAGCAGCACACTAGAACACAGAATAAGAATCTACGTTGATGCAATCGGCCAGTAAGAAAAGCTACATTTCAAGTTTTAGTTATCGATTAATGAATTATTGGGCGGTTTGGTGCCTTGGACCAGACCGAGGACCTTAAGATTTTGCATGAACCGAGGACTGGCAGCCAGGTAACACGAGAAATTGTGTAAAGTGTTAATATGTAGTAAAAACCTAAGAAAATCTCCCGTTTCCGTCATTTACTATCGAATCGACATAACGCCAGATCGTCACAGTGGTCGCTTTTCTCTCTGAAACGGTTACATTTATCGTCTGCAAGCCCTTGTCGCGTGATGCGGTATGCAGACACAGTACAAGCAGCACACTAGAACACAGAATAAGAATCTACGTTGATGCAATCGGCCAGTAAGAAGAACTACATTTCAAGTTTTTGTTATCGATCAATGAATTATTGGGCGGTTTGGTGCCTTGGACCAGACCGAGGACCTTAAGATTTTGCATGAACCGAGGACTGGCAGCCAGGTAACACGAGAAATTGTGTGAAGTGTTAATATGTAGTAAAAACCTAAGAAAATCTCCCGTTTCCGTCATTTACTATCGAATCGACATTACGCCAGATCGTCACAGTGGTCGCCTTTCTCTCTGAAACGGTTACATTTATCGTCTGCAAGCCGTTGTCACGTGATGCGGTATGCAGACACAGTACAAGCAGCACACTAGAACACAGAATAAGAATCTACGTTGATGCAATCGGCCTGTAAGAAGAGCTACATTTCAAGTTTTAGTTATCGATTAATGAATTATTGGGCGGTTTGGTGCCTTGGACCAGACCGAGGACCTTAAGATTTTGCATGAACCGAGGACTGGCAGCCAGGTAACACGAGAAATTGTGTAAAGTGTTAATATGTAGTAAAAACCTAAGAAAATCTCCCGTTTCCGTCATTTACTATCGAATCGGCATAACGCCAGATCGTCACATTGGTCGC
Source organism: Schistocerca cancellata (assembly GCF_023864275.1). NCBI lineage: Eukaryota > Metazoa > Arthropoda > Insecta > Orthoptera > Acrididae > Schistocerca > Schistocerca cancellata. The sequence continues at coordinate 2,279,644 of NW_026047135.1, forward strand.
TTTTCTCTCTGAAACGGTTACATTCATCGTCTGCAAGCCCTTGTCGAGTGATGCGGTATGCAGACACAGTACAAGCAGCACACTAGAACACAGAATAAGAATCTACGTTGATGCAATCGGCCAGTAAGAAGAGCTACATTTCAAGTTTTAGTTATCGATTAATGAATTATTGGGCGGTTTGGTGCCTTGGACCAGACCGAGGACCTTAAGATTTTGCATGAACCGAGGACTGGCAGCCAGGTAACACGAGAAATTGTGTAAAGTGTTAATATGTAGTAAAAACCTAAGAAAATCTCCCGTTCCGTCATTTACTATCGAATCGACATAACGCCAGATCGTCACAGTGGTCGCTTTTCTCTCTGAAACGGTTACATTTATCGTCTGCAAGCCCTTGTCGCGTGATGCGGTATGCAGACACAGTACAAGCAGCACACTAGAACACAGAATAAGAATCTACGTTGATGCAATCGGCCAGTAAAAAGAGCTACATTTCAAGTTTTAGTTATCGATTAATGAATTATTGGGCGGTTTGGTGCCTTGGACCAGACCGAGGACCTTAAGGTTTGGCATGAACCGAGGACTGGCAGCCAGGTAACACGAGAAATTGTGTAAAGTGTTAATATGTAGTAAAAACCTAAGAAAATCTCCCGTTTCCGTCATTTACTATCGAATCGACATAACGCCAGATCGTCACAGTGGTCGCTTTTCTCTCTGAAACGGTTACATTTATCGTCTGCAAGCCCTTGTCGCGTGATGCGGTATGCAGACACAGTACAAGCAGCACACTAGAACACAGAATAAGAATCTACGTTGATGCAATCGGCCAGTAAGAAGAGCTACATTTCAAGTTTTAGTTATCGATTAATGAATTATTGGGCGGTTTGGTGCCTTGGACCAGACCGAGGACCTTAAGATTTTGCATGAACCGAGGACTGGCAGCCAGGTAACACGAGAAATTGTGTAAAGTGTTAATATGCAGTAAAAACCTAAGAAAATCTCCCGTTTCCGTCATTTACTATCGAATCGACATAACGCCAGATCGTCACAGTGGTCGCTTTTCTCTCTGAAACGGTTACATTTATCGTCTGCAAGCCCTTGTCGCGTGATGCGGTATGCAGAGTCACTACAAGCGGCATAGTAGAACACTGAAGAAGCATCTAAGTTTATGCAATCGCCCAGTAAGAAGAGCTACATTTCAAGTTTTAGTTATCGATTAATGAATTATTGGGCGGTTTGGTGCCTTGGACCAGACCGAGGACCTTAAGATTTTGCATGAACCGAGGACTGGCAGCCAGGTAACACGAGAAATTGTGTAAAGTATTAATATGTAATAAAAACCTAAGAAAATCTCCCGTTTCCGTCATTTACTATCGAATCGACACAACGCCAGATCGTCACAGTGGTCGCTTTTCTCTCTGAAACGGTTACATTTATCGTCTGCAAGCCCTTGTCGCATGATGCGGTATGCAGACACAGTACAAGCAGCACACTAGAACACAGAATAAGAATCTACGTTGATGCAATCGGCCAGTAAGAAGAGCTACATTTCAAGTTTTAGTTATCGATTAATGAATTATTGGGCGGTTTGGTGCCTTGGACCAGACCGAGGACCTTAAGATTTTGCATGAACCGAGGACTGGCAGCCAGGTAACACCAGATATTGTGTAAAGTGTTAATATGTAGTAAAAACCTAAGAAAATCTCCCGTTTCCGTCATTTACTATCGAATCGACATAACGCCAGATCGTCACATTGGTCGCTTTTCTCTCTGAAACGGTTACATTTATCGTCTGCAAGCCGTTGTCGCGTGATGCGGTATGCAGACACAGTACAAGCAGCACACTAGAACACAGAATAAGAATCTACGTTGATGCAAACGGCCAGTAAGAAGAGCTACATTTCAAGTTTTAGTTATCGATTAATGAATTATTGGGCGGTTTGGTGCCTTGGACCAGACCGAGGACCTTAAGATTTTGCATGAACCGAGGACTGGCAGCCAGGTAACACGAGAAATTGTGTAAAGTGTTAATATGTAGTAAAAACCTAAGAAAATCTCCCGTTTCCGTCATTTACTATCGAATCGACATAACGCCAGATCGTCACAGTGGTCGCTTTTCTCTCTGAAACGGTTACATTTATCGTCTGCAAGCCCTTGTCGCGTGATGCGGTATGCAGAGTCACTACAAGCGGCATAGTAGAACACTGAAGAAGCATCTAAGTTTATGCAATCGCCCAGTAAGAAGAGCTACATTTCAAGTTTTAGTTATCGATTAATGAATTATTGGGCGGTTTGGTGCCTTGGACCAGACCGAGGAGCTTAAGATTTTGCATGAACCGAGGACTGGCAGCCAGGTAACACGAGAAATTGTGTAAAGTGTTAATATGTAGTAAAAACCTAAGAAAATCTCCCGTTTCCGTCATTTACTATCGAATCGACATAACGCCAGATCGTCACAGTGGTCGCTTTTCTCTCTGAAACGGTTACATTTATTGTCTGCTAGCCGTTGTCGCGTGATGCGGTATGCAGACACAGTACAAGCAGCACACTAGAACACAGAATAAGAATCTACGTTGATGCAATCGGCCAGTAAGAAGAGCTACATTTCAAGTTTTAGTTATCGATTAATGAATTATTGGGCGGTTTGGTGCCTTGGACCAGACCGAGGACCTTAAGATTTTGCATGAACCGAGGACTGGCATCCAGGTAACACGAGAAATTGTCTAAAGTGTTAATATGTAGTAAAAACCTAAGAAAATCTCCCGTTTCCGTCATTTACTATCGAATCGACATAACGCCAGATCGTCACAGTGGTCGCTTTTCTCTCTGAAACGGTTACATTTATCGTCTGCAAGCCGTTGTCGCGTGATGCGGTATGCAGACACAGTACAAGCAGCACACTAGAACACAGAATAAGAATCTACGTTGATGCAATCGGCCAGGAAGAAGAGCTACATTTCAAGTTTTAGTTATCGATTAATGAATTATTGGGCGGTTTGGTGCCTTGGACCAGACCGAGGACCTTAAGAATTTGCATGAACCGAGGACTGGCAGCCAGGTAACACGAGAAATTGTGTAAAGTGTTAATATGTAGTAAAAACCTAAGAAAATCTCCCGTTTCCGTCATTTACTATCGAATCGACATAACGCCAGATCGTCACAGTGGTCGCTTTTCTCTCTGAAACGGTTACATTTATCGTCTGCAAGCCCTTGTCGCGTGATGCGGTATGCAGAGTCACTACAAGCGGCATAGTAGAACACTGAAGAAGCATCTAAGTTTATGCAATCGCCCAGTAAGAAGAGCTACATTTCAAGTTTTAGTTATCGATTAATGAATTATTGGGCGGTTTGGTGCCTTGGACCAGACCGAGGACCTTAAGATTTTGCATGAACCGAGGACTGGCAGCCAGGTAACACGAGAAATTGTGTAAAGTGTTAATATGTAGTAAAAACCTAAGAAAATCTCCCGTTTCCGTCATTTACTATCGAATCGACATAACGCCAGATCGTCACAGTGGTCGCTTTTCTCTCTGAAACGGTTACATTTATCGTCTGCAAGCCGTTGTCGCGTGATGCGGTATGCAGACACAGTACAAGCAGCACACTAGAACACAGAATAAGAATCTACGTTGATGCAATCGGCCAGTAAGAAGAGCTACATTTCAAGTTTTAGTTATCGATTAATGAATTATTGGGCGGTTTGGTGCCTTTGGACCAGACCGAGGACCTTAAGATTTTGCATGAACCGAGGACTGGCAGCCAGGTAACACGAGAAATTGTGTAAAGTGTTAATATGTAGTAAAAACCTAAGAAAATCTCCCGTTTCCGTCATTTACTATCGAATCGACATAACGCCAGATCGTCACAGTGGTCGCTTTTCTCTCTGAAACGGTTACATTTATCGTCTGCAAGCCGTTGTCGCGTGATGCGGTATGCAGACACAGTACAAGCAGCACACTAGAACACAGAATAAGAATCTACGTTGATGCAATCGGCCAGTAAGAAGAGCTACATTTCAAGTTTTAGTTATCGATTAATGAATTATTGGGCGGTTTGGTGCCTTGGACCAGACCGAGGACCTTAAGATTTTGCATGAACCGAGGACTGGCAGCCAGGTAACACGAGAAATTGTGTAAAGTGTTAATATGTAGTAAAAACCTAAGAAAATCTCCCGTTTCCGTCATTTACTATCGAATCGACATAACGCCAGATCGTCACAGTGGTCGCTTTTCTCTCTGAAACGGTTACATTTATCGTCTGCAAGCCCTTGTCGCGTGATGCGGTATGCAGACACAGTACAAGCAGCATACTAGAACACAGAATAAGAATCTACGTTGATGCAATCGGCCAGTAAGAAGAGCTACATTTCAAGTTTTAGTTATCGATTAATGAATTATTGGGCGGTTTGGTGCCTTGGACCAGACCGAGGACCTTAAGATTTTGCATGAACCGAGGACTGGCAGCCAGGTAACACGAGAAATTGTGTAAAGTGTTAATATGTAGTAAAAACCTAAGAAAATCTCCCGTTTCCGTCATTTACTATCGAATCGACATAACGCCAGATCGTCACATTGGTCGCTTTTCTCTCTGAAACGGTTACATTTATCGTCTGCAAGCCCTTGTCGCGTGATGCGGTATGCAGACACAGTACAAGCAGCACACTAGAACACAGAATAAGAATCTACGTTGATGCAATCGGCCAGTAAGAAGAGCTACATTTCAAGTTTTAGTTATCGATTAATGAATTATTGGGCGGTTAGGTGCCTTGGACCAGACCGAGCACCTTAAGATTTTGCATGAACCGAGGACTGGCAGCCAGGTAACACGAGAAATTGTGTAAAGTGTTAATATGTAGTAAAAACCTAAGAAAATCTCCCGTTTCCGTCATTTACTATCGAATCGACATAACGCCAGATCGTCACAGGGGTCGCTTTTCTCTCTGAAACGGTTACATTTATCGTCTGCAAGACCTTGTCGCGTGATGCGGTATGCAGAGTCACTACAAGCGGCATAGTAGAACACTGAAGAAGCATCTAAGTTTATGCAATCGCCCAGTAAGAAGAGCTACATTTCAAGTTTTAGTTATCGATTAATGAATTATTGGGCGGTTTGGTGCCTTGGACCAGACCGAGGACCTTAAGATTTTGCATGAACCGAGGACTGGCAGCCAGGTAACACGAAAAATTGTGTAAAGTGTTAATATGTAGTAAAAACCTAAGAAAATCTCCCGTTTCCGTCATTTACTATCGAATCGACATAACGCCAGATCGTCACAGTGGTCGCTTTTCTCTCTGAAACGGTTACATTTATCGGCTGCAAGCCCTTGTCGCGTGATGCGGTATGCAGACACAGTACAAGCAGCACACTAGAACACGGAATAAGAATCTACGTTGATGCAATCGGCCAGTAAGAAGAGCTACATTTCAAGTTTTAGTTATCGATTAATGAATTATTGGGCGGTTTGGTGCCTTGGACCAGACCGAGGACCTTAAGATTTTGCATGAACCGAGGACTGGCAGCCAGGTAACACGAGAAATTGTGTAAAGTGTTAATATGTAGTAAAAACCTAAGAAAATCTCCCGCTTCCGTCATTTACTATCGAATCGACATAACGCCAGGTCGTCACAGTGGTCGCTTTTCTCTCTGAAACGCTTACATTTATCGTCTGCAAGCCGTTGTCGCGTGATGCGGTATGCAGACACAGTACAAGCAGCACACTAGAAAACAGAATAAGACTCTACATTGATGCAATCGGCCAGTAAGAAGAGCTACATTTCAAGTTTTAGTTATCGATTAATGAATTATTGGGCGGTTTGGTGCCTTGGACCAGACCGAGGACCTTAAGAATTTGCATGAACCGAGGACTGGCAGCCAGGTAACACGAGAAATTGTGTAAAGTGTTAATATGTAGTAAAAACCTAAGAAAATCTCCCGTTTCCGTCATTTACTATCGAATCGACATAACGCCAGATCGTCACAGTGGTCGCTTTTCTCTCTGAAACGGTTACATTTATCGTCTGCAAGACCTTGTCGCGTGATGCGGTATGCAGAGTCACTACAAGCGGCATAGTAGAACACTGAAGAAGCATCTAAGTTTATGCAATCGCCCAGTAAGAAGAGCTACATTTCAAGTTTTAGTTATCGATTAATGAATTATTGGGCGGTTTGGTGCCTTGGACCAGACCGAGGACCTTAAGATTTTGCATGAACCGAGGACTGGCAGCCAGGTAACTCGAGAAATTGTGTAAAGTGTTAATATGTAGTAAAAACCTAAGAAAATCTCCCGTTTCCGTCATTTACTATCGAATCGACATAACGCCAGATCGTCACAGTGGTCGCTTTTCTCTCTGAAACGGTTACATTTATCGGCTGCAAGCCGTTGTCGCGTGATGCGGTATGCAGACACAGTACAAGCAGCACACTAGAACACAGAATAAGAATCTACGTTGATGCAATCGGCCAGTAAGAAGAGCTACATTTCAAGTTTTAGTTATCGATTAATGAATTATTGGGCGGTTTGGTGCCTTGGACCAGACCGAGGACCTTAAGATTTTGCATGAACCGAGGACTGGCAGCCAGGTAACACGAGAAATTGTGTAAAGTGTTAATATGTAGTAAAAACCTAAGAAAATCTCCCGTTTCCGTCATTTACTATCGAATCGACATAACGCCAGATCGTCACAGTGGTCGCTTTTCTCTCTGAAACGGTTACATTTATCGTCTGCAAGCCGTTGTCGCGTGATGCGGTATGCAGACACAGTACAAGCAGCACACTAGAACACAGAATAAGAATCTACGTTGATGCAATCGGCCAGTAAGAGGAGCTACATTTCAAGTTTTAGTTATCGATTAATGAATTATTGGGCGGTTTGGTGCCTTGGACCAGACCGAGGACCTTAAGATTTTGCATGAACCGTGGACTGGCAGCCAGGTAACACGAGAAATTGTGTAAAGTGTTAATATGTAGTAAAAACCTAAGAAAATCTCCCGTTTCCGTCATTTACTATCGAATCGACATAACTCCAGATCGTCACAGTGGTCGCTTTTCTCTCTGAAACGGTTACATTTATCGTCTGCAAGCCCTTGTCGCGTGATGCGGTATGCAGACACAGTACAAGCAGCACACTAGAACACAGAATAAGAATCTACGTTGATGCAATCGGCCAGTAAGAAGAGCTACATCTCGAGTTTTAGGTATCGATTAATGAATTATTGGGCGGTTTGGTGCCTTGGACCAGACCGAGGACCTTAAGATTTTGCATGAACCGAGGACTGGCAGCCAGGTAACACGAGAAATTGTGTAAAGTTTTAATATGTAGTAAAAACCTAAGAAAATCTCCCGTTTCCGTCATTTACTATCGAATCGACATAACGCCAGATCGTCACAGTGGTCGCTTTTCTCTCTGAAACGGTTACATTTATCGTCTGCAAGCCGTTGTCGCGTGATGCGGTATGCAGACACAGTACAAGCAGCACACTAGAACACAGAATAAGAATCTACGTTGATGCAATCGGCCAGTAAGAAGAGCTACATTTCAAGTTTTAGTTATCGATTAATGAATTATTGGGCGGTTTGGTGCCTTGGACCAGACCGAGGACCTTAAGATTTTGCATGAACCGAGGACTGGCAGCCAGGTAACACGAGAAATTGTGTAAAGTGTTAATATGTAGTAAAAACCTAAGAAAATCTCCCGTTTCCGTCATTTACTATCGAATCGACATAACGCCAGATCGTCACAGTGGTCGCTTTTCTCTCTGAAACGGTTACATTTATCGTCTGCAAGCCCTTGTCGCGTGATGCGGTATGCAGAGTCACTACAAGCGGCATAGTAGAACACTGAAGAAGCATCTAAGTTTATGCAATCGCCCAGTAAGAAGAGCTACATTTCAAGTTTTAGTTATCGATTAATGAATTATTGGGCGGTTTGGTGCCTTGGACCAGACCGAGGACCTTAAGATTTTGCATGAACCGAGGACTGGCAGCCAGGTAACACGAGAAATTGTGTAAAGTGTTAATATGTAGTAAAAACCTAAGAAAATCTCCCGTTTCCGTCATTTACTATCGAATCGACATAACGCCAGATCGTCACATTGGTCGCTTTTCTCTCTGAAACGGTTACATTTAACGTCTGCAAGCCCTTGTCGCGTGATGCGGTATGCAGACACAGTACAAGCAGCACACTAGAACACAGAATAAGAATCTACGTTGATGCAATCGGCCAGTAAGAAGAGCTACATTTCGAGTTTTAGTTATCGATTAATGAATTATTGGGCGGTTTGGTGCCTTGGACCAGACCGAGGACCTTAAGATTTTGCATGAACCGAGGACTGGCAGCCAGGTAACACGAGAAACTGTGTAAAGTGTTAATATGTAGTAAAAACCTAAGAAAATCTCCCGTTTCCGTCATTTACTATCGAATCGACATAACGCCAGATCGTCACATTGGTCGCTTTTCTCTCTGAAACGGTTACATTTATCGTCTGCAAGCCCTTGTCGCGTGATGCGGTATGCAGATTCACTACAAGCAGCATAGTAGAACACTGAAGAAGCATCTAAGTTTATGCAATCGCCCAGTAAGAAGAGCTACATTTCAAGTTTTAGTTATCGATTAATGAATTATTGGGCGGTTTGGTGCCTTGGACCAGACCGAGGACCTTAAGATTTTGCATGAACCGAGGACTGGCAGCCAGGTAACACGAGAAATTGTGTAAAGTGTTAATATGTAGTAAAAACCTAAGAAAATCTCCCGTTTCCGTCATTTACTATCGAATCGACATAACGCCAGATCGTCACAGTGGTCGCTTTTCTCTCTGAAACGGTTACATTTATCGTCTGCAAGCCGTTGTCGCGTGATGCGGTATGCAGACACAGTACAAGCAGCACACTAGAACACAGAATAAGAATCTACGTTGATGCAATCGGCCAGTAAGAAGAGCTACATTTCAAGTTTTAGTTATCGATTAATGAATTATTGGGCGGTTTGGTGCCTTGGACCAGACCGAGGACCTTAAGATTTTGCATGAACCGAGGACTGGCAACCAGGTAACACGAGAAATTGTGTAAAGTGTTAATATGTAGTAAAAACCTAAGAAAATCTCCCGTTTCCGTCATTTACTATCGAATCGACATAACGCCAGATCGTCACAGTGGTCGCTTTTCTCTCTGAAACGGTTACATTTATCACTACAAGCGGCATAGTAGAACACTGAAGAAGCATCTAAGTTTATGCAATCGCCCAGTAAGAAGAGCTACATTTCAAGTTTTAGTTATCGATTAATGAATTATTGGGCGGTTTGGTGCCTTGGACCAGACCGAGGACCTTAAGATTTTGCATGAACCGAGGACTGGCAGCCAGGTAACACGAGAAATTGTGTAAAGTGTTAATATGTAGTAAAAACCTAAGAAAATCTCCCGTTTCCGTCATTTACTATCGAATCGACATAACGCCAGATCGTCACAGTGGTCGCTTTTCTCTCTGAAACGGTTACATTTATCGTCTGCAAGCCGTTGTCGCGTGATGCGGTATGCAGACACAGTACAAGCAGCACACTAGAACACAGAATAAGAATCTACGTTGATGCAATCGGCCAGTAAGAAGAGCTACATTTCAAGTTTTAGTTATCGATTAATGAATTATTGGGCGGTTTGGTGCCTTGGACCAGACCGAGGACCTTAAGATTTTGCATGAACCGAGGACTGGCAGCCAGGTAACACGAGAAATTGTGTAAAGTGTTAATATGTAGTAAAAACCTAAGAAAATCTCCCGTTTCCGTCATTTACTATCGAATCGACATAACGCCAGATCGTCACAGTGGTCGCTTTTCTCTCTGAAACGGTTACATTTATCGTCTGCAAGCCGTTGTCGCGTGATGCGGTATGCAGACACAGTACAAGCAGCACACTAGAACACAGAATAAGAATCTACGTTGATGCAATCGGCCAGTAAGAAGAGCTACATTTCAAGTTTTAGTTATCGATTAATGAATTATTGGGCGGTTTGGTGCCTTGGACCAGACCGAGGACCTTAAGATTTTGCATGAACCGAGGACTGGCAACCAGGTAACACGAGAAATTGTGTAAAGTGTTAATATGTAGTAAAAACCTAAGAAAATCTCCCGTTTCCGTCATTTACTATCGAATCGACATAACGCCAGATCGTCACAGTGGTCGCTTTTCTCTCTGAAACGGTTACATTTATCACTACAAGCGGCATAGTAGAACACTGAAGAAGCATCTAAGTTTATGCAATCGCCCAGTAAGAAGAGCTACATTTCAAGTTTTAGTTATCGATTAATGAATTATTGGGCGGTTTGGTGCCTTGGACCAGACCGAGGACCTTAAGATTTTGCATGAACCGAGGACTGGCAGCCAGGTAACACGAGAAATTGTGTAAAGTGTTAATATGTAGTAAAAACCTAAGAAAATCTCCCGTTTCCGTCATTTACTATCGAATCGACATAACGCCAGATCGTCACAGTGGTCGCTTTTCTCTCTGAAACGGTTACATTTATCGTCTGCAAGCCGTTGTCGCGTGATGCGGTATGCAGACACAGTACAAGCAGCACACTAGAACACAGAATAAGAATCTACGTTGATGCAATCGGCCAGTAAGAAGAGCTACATTTCAAGTTTTAGTTATCGATTAATGAATTATTGGGCGGTTTGGTGCCTTGGACCAGACCGAGGACCTTAAGATTTTGCATGAACCGAGGACTGGCAGCCAGGTAACACGAGAAATTGTGTAAAGTGTTAATATGTAGTAAAAACCTAAGAAAATCTCCCGTTTCCGTCATTTACTATCGAATCGACATAACGCCAGATCGTCACAGTGGTCGCTTTTCTCTCTGAAACGGTTACATTTATCGTCTGCAAGCCCTTGTCGCGTGATGCGGTATGCAGACACAGTACAAGCAGCATAGTAGAACACTGAAGAAGCATCTAAGTTTATGCAATCGCCCAGTAAGAAGAGCTACATTTCAAGTTTTAGTTATCGATTAATGAATTATTGGGCGGTTTGGTGCCTTGGACCAGACCGAGGACCTTAAGATTTTGCATGAACCGAGGACTGGCAGCCAGGTAACACGAGAAATTGTGTAAAGTGTTAATATGTAGAAAAAACCTAAGAAAATCTCCCGTTTCCGTCATTTACTATCGAATCGACATAACGCCAGATCGTCACAGTGGTCGCTTTTCTCTCTGAAACGGTTACATTTATCGTCTGCAAGCCGTTGTCGCGTGATGCGGTATGCAGACACAGTACAAGCAGCACACTAGAATACAGAATAAGAATCTACGTTGATGCAATCGGCCAGTAAGAAGAGCTACATTTCAAGTTTTAGTTATCGATTAATGAATTATTGGGCGGTTTGGTGCCTTGGACCAGACCGAGGACCTTAAGATTTTGCATGAACCGAGGACTGGCAGCCAGGTAACACGAGAAATTGTGTAAAGTGTTAATATGTAGTAAAAACCTAAGAAAATCTCCCGTTTCCGTCATTTACTATCGAATCGACATAACGCCAGATCGTCACAGTGGTCGCTTTTCTCTCTGAAACGGTTACATTTATCACTACAAGCGGCATAGTAGAACACTGAAGAAGCATCTAAGTTTATGCAATCGCCCAGTAAGAAGAGCTACATTTCAAGTTTTAGTTATCGATTAATGAATTATTGGGCGGTTTGGTGCCTTGGACCAGACCGAGGACCTTAAGATTTTGCATGAACCGAGGACTGGCAGCCAGGTAACACGAGAAATTGTGTAAAGTGTTAATATGTAGTAAAAACCTAAGAAAATCTCCCGTTTCCGTCATTTACTATCGAATCGACATAACGCCAGATCGTCACAGTGGTCGCCTTTCTCTCTGAAACGGTTACATTTATCGTCTGCAAGCCGTTGTCGCGTGATGCGGTATGCAGACACAGTACAAGCAGCACACTAGAACACAGAATAAGAATCTACGTTGATGCAATCGGCCAGTAAGAAGAGCTACATTTCAAGTTTTAGTTATCGATTAATGAATTATTGGGCGGTTTGGTGCCTTGGACCAGACCGAGGACCTTAAGATTTTGCATGAACCGAGGACTGGCAGCCAGGTAACACGAGAAATTGTGTAAAGTGTTAATATGTAGTAAAAACCTAAGAAAATCTCCCGTTTCCGTCATTTACTATCGAATCGACATAACGCCAGATCGTCACAGTGGTCGCTTTTCTCTCTGAAACGGTTACATTTATCGTCTGCAAGCCCTTGTCGCGTGATGCGGTATGCAGAGTCACTACAAGCGGCATAGTAGAACACTGAAGAAGCATCTAAGTTTATGCAATCGCCCAGTAAGAAGAGCTACATTTCAAGTTTTAGTTATCGATTAATGAATTATTGGGCGGTTTGGTGCCTTGGACCAGACCGAGGACCTTAAGATTTTGCATGAACCGAGGACTGGCAGCCAGGTAACCCGAGAAATTGTGTAAAGTGTTAATATGTAGTAAAAACCTAAGAAAATCTCCCGTTTCCGTCATTTACTATCGAATCGACATAACGCCAGATCGTCACATTGGTCGCTTTTCTCTCTGAAACGGTTACATTTAACGTCTGCAAGCCCTTGTCGCGTGATGCGGTATGCAGACACAGTACAAGCAGCACACTAGAACACAGAATAAGAATCTACGTCGATGCAATCGGCCAGTAAGAAGAGCTACATTTCGAGTTTTAGTTATCGATTAATGAATTATTGGGCGGTTTGGTGCCTTGGACCAGACCGAGGACCTTAAGATTTTGCATGAACCGAGGACTGGCAGCCAGGTAACACGAGAAACTGTGTAAAGTGTTAATATGTAGTAAAAACCTAAGAAAATCTCCCGTTTCCGTCATTTACTATCGAATCGACATAACGCCAGATCGTCACATTGGTCGCTTTTCTCTCTGAAACGGTTACATTTATCGTCTGCAAGCCGTTGTCGCGTGATGCGGTATGCAGACACAGTACAAGCAGCACACTAGAACACAGAATAAGAATCTACGTTGATGCAATCGGCCAGTAAGAAGAGCTACATTTCAAGTTTTAGTTATCGATTAATGAATTATTGGGCGGTTTGGTGCCTTGGACCAGACCGAGGACCTTAAGATTTTGCATGAACCGAGGACTGGCAGCCAGGTAACACGAGAAATTGTGTAAAGTGTTAATATGTAGTAAAAACCTAAGAAAATCTCCCGTTTCCGTCATTTACTATCGAATCGACATAACGCCAGATCGTCACAGTGGTCGCTTTTCTCTCTGAAACGGTTACATTTATCGTCTGCAAGCCGTTGTCGCGTGATGCGGTATGCAGACACAGTACAAGCAGCACACTAGAACACAGAATAAGAATCTACGTTGATGCAATCGGCCAGTAAGAAGAGCTACATTTCAAGTTTTAGTTATCGATTAATGAATTATTGGGCGGTTTGGTGCCTTGGACCAGACCGAGGACCTTAAGATTTTGCATGAACCGAGGACTGGCAACCAGGTAACACGAGAAATTGTGTAAAGTGTTAATATGTAGTAAAAACCTAAGAAAATCTCCCGTTTCCGTCATTTACTATCGAATCGACATAACGCCAGATCGTCACAGTGGTCGCTTTTCTCTCTGAAACGGTTACATTTATCACTACAAGCGGCATAGTAGAACACTGAAGAAGCATCTAAGTTTATGCAATCTCCCAGTAAGAAGAGCTACATTTCAAGTTTTAGTTATCGATTAATGAATTATTGGGCGGTTTGGTGCCTTGGACCAGACCGAGGACCTTAAGATTTTGCATGAACCGAGGACTGGCAGCCAGGTAACACGAGAAATTGTGTAAAGTGTTAATATGTAGTAAAAACCTAAGAAAATCTCCCGTTTCCGTCATTTACTATCGAATCGACATAACGCCAGATCGTCACAGTGGTCGCTTTTCTCTCTGAAACGGTTACATTTATCGTCTGCAAGCCGTTGTCGCGTGATGCGGTATGCAGACACAGTACAAGCAGCACACTAGAACACAGAATAAGAATCTACGTTGATGCAATCGGCCAGTAAGAAGAGCTACATTTCAAGTTTTAGTTATCGATTAATGAATTATTGGGCGGTTTGGTGCCTTGGACCAGACCGAGGACCTTAAGATTTTGCATGAACCGAGGACTGGCAGCCAGGTAACACGAGAAATTGTGTAAAGTGTTAATATGTAGTAAAAACCTAAGAAAATCTCCCGTTTCCGTCATTTACTATCGAATCGACATAACGCCAGATCGTCACAGTGGTCGCTTTTCTCTCTGAAACGGTTACATTTATCGTCTGCAAGCCCTTGTCGCGTGATGCGGTATGCAGAGTCACTACAAGCGGCATAGTAGAACACTGAAGAAGCATCTAAGTTTATGCAATCGCCCAGTAAGAAGAGCTACATTTCAAGTTTTAGTTATCGATTAATGAATTATTGGGCGGTTTGGTGCCTTGGACCAGACCGAGGACCTTAAGATTTTGCATGAACCGAGGACTGGCAGCCAGGTAACACGAGAAATTGTGTAAAGTGTTAATATGTAGTAAAAACCTAAGAAAATCTCCCGTTTCCGTCATTTACTATCGAATCGACATAACGCCAGATCGTCACAGTGGTCGCTTTTCTCTCTGAAACGGTTACATTTATCGTCTGCAAGCCGTTGTCGCGTGATGCGGTATGCAGACACAGTACAAGCAGCACACTAGAACACAGAATAAGAATCTACGTTGATGCAATCGGCCAGTAAGAAGAGCTACATTTCAAGTTTTAGTTATCGATTAATGAATTGTTGGGCGGCTTGGTGCCTTGGACCAGACCGAGGACCTTAAGATTTTGCATGAACCGAGGACTGGCAGCCAGGTAACACGAGAAATTGTGTAAAGTGTTAATATGTAGTAAAAACCTAAGAAAATCTCCCGTGTCCGTCATTTACTATCGAATCGACATAACGCCAGATCGTCACAGTGGTCGCTTTTCTCTCTGAAACGGTTACATTTATCGTCTGCAAGCCCTTGTCGCGTGATGCGGTATGCAGACACAGTACAAGCAGCACACTAGAACACAGAATAAGAATCTACGTTGATGCAATCGGCCAGTAAGAAGAGCTACATTTCAAGTTTTAGTTATCGATTAATGAATTATTGGGCGGTTTGGTGCCTTGGACCAGACCGAGGACCTTAAGATTTTGCATGAACCGAGGACTGGCAGCCAGGTAAGACAAGAAATTGTGTAAAGTGTTAATATGTAGTAAAAACCTAAGAAAATCTCCCGTTTCCGTCATTTACTATCGAATCGACATAACGCCAGATCGTCACAGTGGTCGCTTTTCTCTCTGAAACGGTTACATTTATCGTCTGCAAGCCGTTGTCGCGTGATGCGGTATGCAGACACAGTACAAGCAGCACACTAGAACACAGAATAAGAATCTACGTTGATGCAATCGGCCAGTAAGAAGAGCTACATTTCAAGTTTTAGTTATCGATTAATGAATTATTGGGCGGTTTGGTGCCTTGGACCAGACCGAGGACCTTAAGATTTTGCATGAACCGAGGACTGGCAGCCAGGTAACACGAGAAATTGTGTAAAGTGTTAATATGTAGTAAAAACCTAAGAAAATCTCCCGTTTCCGTCATTTACTATCGAATCGACATAACGCCAGATCGTCACAGTGGTCGCTTTTCTCTCTGAAACGGTTACATTTATCGTCTGCAAGCCCTTGTCGCGTGATGCGGTATGCAGAGTCACTACAAGCGGCATAGTAGAACACTGAAGAAGCATCTAAGTTTATGCAATCGCCCAGTAAGAAGAGCTACATTTCAAGTTTTAGTTATCGATTAATGAATTATTGGGCGGTTTGGTGCCTTGGACCAGACCGAGGACCTTAAGATTTTGCATGAACCGAGGACTGGCAGCCAGGTAACACGAGAAATTGTGTAAAGTGTTAATATGTAGTAAAAACCTAAGAAAATCTCCCGTTTCCGTCATTTACTATCGAATCGACATAACGCCAGATCGTCACAGTGGTCGCTTTTCTCTCTGAAACGGTTACATTTATCGTCTGCAAGCCCTTGTCGCGTGATGCGGTATGCAGACACAGGACAAGCAGCACACTAGAACACAGAATAAGAATCTACGTTGATGCAATCGGCCAGTAAGAAGAGCTACATTTCAAGTTTTAGTTATCGATTAATGAATTATTGGGCGGTTTGGTGCCTTGGACCAGACCGAGGACCTTAAGATTTTGCATGAACCGAGGACTGGCAGCCAGGTAAGACAAGAAATTGTGTAAAGTGTTAATATGTAGTAAAAACCTAAGAAAATCTCCCGTTTCCGTCATTTACTATCGAATCGACATAACGCCAGATCGTCACAGTGGTCGCTTTTCTCTCTGAAACGGTTACATTTATCGTCTGCAAGCCGTTGTCGCGTGATGCGGTATGCAGACACAGTACAAGCAGCACACTAGAACACAGAATAAGAATCTACGTTGATGCAATCGGCCAGTAAGAAGAGCTACATTTCAAGTTTTAGTTATCGATTAATGAATTATTGGGCGGTTTGGTGCCTTGGACCAGACCGAGGACCTTAAGATTTTGCATGAACCGAGGACTGGCAGCCAGGTAACACGAGAAATTGTGTAAAGTGTTAACATGTAGTAAAAACCTGAGAAAATCTCCCGTTTCCGTCATTTACTATCGAATCGACATAACGCCAGATCGTCACAGTGGTCGCTTTTCTCTCTGAAACGGTTACATTTATCGTCTGCAAGCCGTTGTCGCGTGATGCGGTATGCAGACACAGTACAAGCAGCACACTAGAACACAGAATAAGAATCTACGTTGATGCAATCGCCCAGTAAGAAGAGCTACATTTCAAGTTTTAGTTATCGATTAATGAATTATTGGGCGGTTTGGTGCCTTGGACCAGACCGAGGACCTTAAGATTTTGCATGAACCGAGGACTGGCAGCCAGGTAACACGAGAAATTGTGTAAAGTGTTAATATGTAGTAAAAACCTAAGAAAATCTCCCGTTTCCGTCATTTACTATCGAATCGACATAACGCCAGATCGTCACAGTGGTCGCTTTTCTCTCTGAAACGGTTACATTTATCGTCTGCAAGCCCTTGTCGCGTGATGCGGTATGCAGACACAGTACAAGCAGCACACTAGAACACAGAATAAGAATCTACGTTGATGCAATCGGCCAGTAAGAAGAGCTACATTTCAAGTTTTAGTTATCGATTAATGAATTATTGGGCGGTTTGGTGCCTTGGACCAGACCGAGGACCTTAAGATTTTGCATGAACCGAGGACTGGCAGCCAGGTAACACGAGAAATTGTGTAAAGTGTTAATATGTAGTAAAAACCTAAGAAAATCTCCAGTTTCCGTCATTTACTATCGAATCGACATAACGCCAGATCGTCACATTGGTCGCTTTTCTCTCTGAAACGGTTACATTTATCGTCTGCAAGCCCTTGTCGCGTGATGCGGTATGCAGACACAGTACAAGCAGCACACTAGAACACAGAATAAGAATCTACGTTGATGCAATCGGCCAGTAAGAAGAGCTACATTTCAAGTTTTAGTTATCGATTAATGAATTATTGGGCGGTTTGGTGCCTTGGACCAGACCGCGGACCTTAAGATTTTGCATGAACCGAGGACTGGCAGCCAGGTAACACGAGAAATTGTGTAAAGTGTTAATATGTGGTAAAAACCTAAGAAAATCTCCCGTTTCCGTCATTTACTATCGAATCGACATAACGCCAGATCGTCACAGTGGTCGCTTTTCTCTCTGAAACGGTTACATTTATCGTCTGCAAGCCGTTGTCGCGTGATGCGGTATGCAGACACAGTACAAGCAGCACACTAGAACACAGAATAAGAATCTACGTTGATGCAATCGGCCAGTAAGAAGAGCTACATTCCAAGTTTTAGTTATCGATTAATGAATTATTGGGCGGTTTGGTGCCTTGGACCAGACCGAGGACCTTAAGATTTTGCATGAACCGAGGACTGGCAGCCAGGTAACACGAGAAATTGTGTAAAGTGTTAATATGTAGTAAAAACCTAAGAAAATCTCCCGTTTCCGTCATTTACTATCGAATCGACATAACGCCAGATCGTCACTGTGGTCGCTTTTCTCTCTGAAACGGTTACATTTATCGGCTGCAAGCCGTTGTCGCGTGATGCGGTATGCAGACACAGTACAAGCAGCACACTAGAACACAGAATAAGAATCTACGTTGATGCAATCGGCCAGTAAGAAGAGCTACATTTCAAGTTTTAGTTATCGATTAATGAATTATTGGGCGGTTTGGTGCCTTGGACCAGACCGAGGACCTTAAGATTTTGCATGAACCGAGGACTGGCAACCAGGTAACACGAGAAATTGTGTAAAGTGTTAATATGTAGTAAAAACCTAAGAAAATCTCCCGTTTCCGTCATTTACTATCGAATCGACATAACGCCAGATCGTCACAGTGGTCGCTTTTCTCTCTGAAACGGTTACATTTATCGTCTGCAAGCCGTTGTCGCGTGATGCGGTATGCAGACACAGTACAAGCAGCACACTAGAACACAGAATAAGAATCTACGTTGATGCAATCGCCCAGTAAGAAGAGCTACATTTCAAGTTTTAGTTATCGATTAATGAATTATTGGGCGGTTTGGTGCCTTGGACCAGACCGAGGACCTTAAGATTTTGCATGAACCGAGGACTGGCAGCCAGGTAACACGAGAAATTGTGTAAAGTGTTAATTTGTAGTAAAAACCTAAGAAAATCTCCCGTTTCCGTCATTTACTATCGAATCGACATAACGCCAGATCGTCACATTGGTCGCTTTTCTCTCTGAAACGGTTACATTTATCGTCTGCAAGCCCTTGTCGCGTGATGCGGTATGCAGACACAGTACAAGCAGCACACTAGAACACAGAATAAGAATCTACGTTGATGCAATCGGCCAGTAAGAAGAGCTACATTTCAAGTTTTAGTTATCGATTAATGAATTATTGGGCGGTTTGGTGCCTTGGACCAGACCGCGGACCTTAAGATTTTGCATGAACCGAGGACTGGCAGCCAGGTAACACGAGAAATTGTGTAAAGTGTTAATATGTAGTAAAAACCTAAGAAAATCTCCCGTTTCCGTCATTTACTATCGAATCGACATAACGCCAGATCGTCACATTGGTCGCTTTTCTCTCTGAAACGGTTACATTTATCGTCTGCAAGCCCTTGTCGCGTGATGCGGTATGCAGACACAGTACAAGCAGCACACTAGAACACAGAATAAGAATCTACGTTGATGCAATCGGCCAGTAAGAAGAGCTACATTTCAAGTTTTAGTTATCGATTAATGAATTATTGGGCGGTTTGGTGCCTTGGACCAGACCGAGCACCTTAAGATTTTGCATGAACCGAGGACTGGCAGCCAGGTAACACGAGAAATTGTGTAAAGTGTTAATATGTAGTAAAAACCTAAGAAAATCTCCCGTTTCCGTCATTTACTATCGAATCGACATAACGCCAGATCGTCACATTGGTCGCTTTTCTCTCTGAAACGGTTACATTTATCGTCTGCAAGCCCTTGTCGCGTGATGCGGTATGCAGACACAGTACAAGCAGCACACTAGAACACAGAATAAGAATCTACGTTGATGCAATCGGCCAGTAAGAAGAGCTACATTTCAAGTTTTAGTTATCGATTAATGAATTATTGGGCGGTTTGGTGCCTTGGACCAGACCGAGCACCTTAAGATTTTGCATGAACCGAGGACTGGCAGCCAGGTAACACGAGAAATTGTGTAAAGTGTTAATATGTAGTAAAAACCTAAGAAAATCTCCCGTTTCCGTCATTTACTATCGAATCGACATAACGCCAGATCGTCACATTGGTCGCTTTTCTCTCTGAAACGGTTACATTTATCGTCTGCAAGCCCTTGCCGCGTGATGCGGTATGCAGAGTCACTACAAGCGGCATAGTAGAACACTGAAGAAGCATCTAAGTTTATGCAATCGCCCAGTAAGAAGAGCTACATTTCAAGTTTTAGTTATCGATTAATGAATTATTGGGCGGTTTGGTGCCTTGGACCAGACCGAGGACCTTATGATTTTGCATGAACCGCGGACTGGCAGCCAGGTAACACGAGAAATTGTGTAAAGTGTTAATATGTAGTAAAAACCTAAGAAAATCTCCCGTTTCCGTCATTTACTATCGAATCGACATAACGCCAGATCGTCACAGTGGTCGCTTTTCTCTCTGAAACGGTTACATTTATCGTCTGCAAGCCCTTGTCGCGTGATGCGGTATGCAGACACAGTACAAGCAGCACACTAGAACACAGAATAAGAATCTACGTTGATGCAATCGGCCAGTAAGAAGAGCTACATTTCAAGTTTTAGTTATCGATTAATGAATTATTGGGCGGTTTGGTGCCTTGGACCAGACCGAGGACCTTAAGATTTTGCATGAACCGAGGACTGGCAGCCAGGTAACACAGGAAATTGTGTAAAGTGTTAATATGTAGTAAAAACCTAAGAAAATCTCCCGTTTCCGTCATTTACTATCGAATCGACATAACGCCAGATCGTCACAGTGGTCGCTTTTCTCTCTGAAACGGTTACATTTATCGTCTGCAAGCCGTTGTCGCGTGATGCGGTATGCAGACACAGTACAAGCAGCACACTAGAACACAGAATAAGAATCTATGTTGATGCAATCGCCCAGTAAGAAGAGCTACATTTCAAGTTTTAGTTATCGATCAATGAATTATTGGGCGGTTTGGTGCCTTGGACCAGACCGAGGACCTTAAGATTTTGCATGAACCGCGGACTGGCAGCCAGGTAACACGAGAAATTGTGTAAAGTGTTAATATGTAGTAAAAACCTAAGAAAATCTCCCGTTTCCGTCATTTACTATCGAATCGACATAACGCCAGATCGTCACAGTGGTCGCTTTTCTCTCTGAAACGGTTACATTTATCGTCTGCAAGCCCTTGTCGCGTGATGCGGTATGCAGACACAGTACAAGCAGCACACTAGAACACAGAATAAGAATCTACGTTGATGCAATCGGCCAGTAAGAAGAGCTACATTTCAAGTTTTAGTTATCGATTAATGAATTATTGGGCGGTTTGGTGCCTTGGACCAGACCGAGGACCTTAAGATTTTGCATGAACCGAGGACTGGCAGCCAGGTAACACGAGAAATTGTGTAAAGTGTTAATATGTAGTAAAAACCTAAGAAAATCTCCCGTTTCCGTCATTTACTATCGAATCGACATAACGCCAGATCGTCACAGTGGTCGCTTTTCTCTCTGAAACGGTTACATTTATCGTCTGCAAGCCCTTGTCGCGTGATGCGGTATGCAGAGTCACTACAAGCGGTATAGTAGAACACTGAAGAAGCATCTAAGTTTATGCAATCGCCCAGTAAGAAGAGCTACATTTCAAGTTTTAGTTATCGATTAATGAATTATTGGGCGGTTTGGTGCCTTGGACCAGACCGAGGACCTTAAGATTTTGCATGAACCGAGGACTGGCAGCCAGGTAACACGAGAAATTGTGTAAAGTGTTAATATGTAGTAAAAACCTAAGAAAATCTCCCGTTTCCGTCATTTACTATCGAATCGACATGACGCCAGATCGTCACAGTGGTCGCTTTTCTCTCTGAAACGGTTACATTTATCGTCTGCAAGCCCTTGTCGCGTGGTGCGGCATGCAGACTCAGTACAAGCAGCACACTAGAACACAGAATAAGAATCTACGTTGATGCAATCGGCCAGTAAGAAGAGCTACATTTCAAGTTTTAGTTATCGATTAATGAATTATTGGGCGGTTTGGTGCCTTGGACCAGACCGAGGACCTTAAGATTTTGCATGAACCGAGGACTGGCAGCCAGGTAACACGAGAAATTGTGTAAAGTGTTAATATGTAGTAAAAACCTAAGAAAATCTCCCGTTTCCGTCATTTACTATCGAATCGACATAACGCCAGATCGTCACAGAGGTCGCTTTTCTCTCTGAAACGGTTTACATTTATCGTCTGCAAGCCGTTGTCGCGTGATGCGGTATGCAGACACAGTACAAGCAGCACACTAGAACACAGAATAAGAATCTACGTTGATGCAATCGGCCAGTAAGAAGAGCTACATTTCAAGTTTTAGTTATCGATTAATGAATTATTGGGCGGTTTGGTGCCTTGGACCAGACCGAGGACCTTAAGATTTTGCATGAACCGAGGACTGGCAGCCAGGTAACACGAGAAATTGTGTAAAGTGTTAATATGTAGTAAAAACCTAAGAAAATCTCCCGTTTCCGTCATTTACTATCGAATCGACATAACGCCAGATCGTCACAGTGGTCGCTTTTCTCTCTGAAACGGTTACATTTATCGTCTGCAAGCCCTTGTCGCGTGATGCGGTATGCAGACACAGTACAAGCAGCACACTAGAACACAGAATAAGAATCTACGTTGATGCAATCGGCCAGTAAGAAGAGCTACATTTCAAGTTTTAGTTATCGATTAATGAATTATTGGGCGGTTTGGTGCCTTGGACCAGACCGAGGACCTTAAGATTTTGCATGAACCGAGGACTGGCAGCCAGGTAACACGAGAAATTGTGTAAAGTGTTAATATGTAGTAAAAACCTAAGAAAATCTCCCGTTTCCGTCATTTACTATCGAATCGACATAACGCCAGATCGTCACAGTGGTCGCTTTTCTCTCTGAAACGGTTACATTTATCGTCTGCAAGCCCTTGTCGCGTGATGCGGTATGCAGAGTCACTACAAGCGGTATAGTAGAACACTGAAGAAGCATCTAAGTTTATGCAATCGCCCAGTAAGAAGAGCTACATTTCAAGTTTTAGTTATCGATTAATGAATTATTGGGCGGTTTGGTGCCTTGGACCAGACCGAGGACCTTAAGATTTTGCATGAACCGAGGACTGGCAGCCAGGTAACACGAGAAATTGTGTAAAGTGTTAATATGTAGTAAAAACCTAAGAAAATCTCCCGTTTCCGTCATTTACTATCGAATCGACATGACGCCAGATCGTCACAGTGGTCGCTTTTCTCTCTGAAACGGTTACATTTATCGTCTGCAAGCCCTTGTCGCGTGGTGCGGCATGCAGACTCAGTACAAGCAGCACACTAGAACACAGAATAAGAATCTACGTTGATGCAATCGGCCAGTAAGAAGAGCTACATTTCAAGTTTTAGTTATCGATTAATGAATTATTGGGCGGTTTGGTGCCTTGGACCAGACCGAGGACCTTAAGATTTTGCATGAACCGAGGACTGGCAGCCAGGTAACACGAGAAATTGTGTAAAGTGTTAATATGTAGTAAAAACCTAAGAAAATCTCCCGTTTCCGTCATTTACTATCGAATCGACATAACGCCAGATCGTCACAGAGGTCGCTTTTCTCTCTGAAACGGTTTACATTTATCGTCTGCAAGCCGTTGTCGCGTGATGCGGTATGCAGACACAGTACAAGCAGCACACTAGAACACAGAATAAGAATCTACGTTGATGCAATCGGCCAGTAAGAAGAGCTACATTTCAAGTTTTAGTTATCGATTAATGAATTATTGGGCGGTTTGGTGCCTTGGACCAGACCGAGGACCTTAAGATTTTGCATGAACCGAGGACTGGCAGCCAGGTAACACGAGAAATTGTGTAAAGTGTTAATATGTAGTAAAAACCTAAGAAAATCTCCCGTTTCCGTCATTTACTATCGAATCGACATAACGCCAGATCGTCACAGTGGTCGCTTTTCTCTCTGAAACGGTTACATTTATCGTCTGCAAGCCCTTGTCGCGTGATGCGGTATGCAGAGTCACTACAAGCGGCATAGTAGAACACTGAAGAAGCTTCTAAGTTTACGCAATCGCCCAGTAAGAAGAGCTACATTTCAAGTTTTAGTTATCGATTAATGAATTATTGGGCGGTTTGGTGCCTTGGACCAGACCGAGGACCTTAAGATTTTGCATGAACCGCGGACTGGCAGCCAGGTAACACGAGAAATTGTGTAAAGTGTTAATATGTAGTAAAAACCTAAGAAAATCTCCCGTTTCCGTCATTTACTATCGAATCGACATAACGCCAGATCGTCACAGTGGTCGCTTTTCTCTCTGAAACGGTTACATTTATCGTCTGCAAGCCCTTGTCGCGTGATGCGGTATGCAGAGTCACTACAAGCGGCATAGTAAACACTGAAGAAGCATCTAAGTTTATGCAATCGCCCAGTAAGAAGAGCTACATTTCAAGTTTTAGTTATCGATTAATGAATTATTGGGCGGTTTGGTGCCTTGGACCAGACCGAGGACCTTAAGATTTTGCATGAACCGCGGACTGGCAGCCAGGTAACACGAGAAATTGTGTAAAGTGTTAATATGTAGTAAAAACCTAAGAAAATCTCCCGTTTCCGTCATTTACTATCGAATCGACATAACGCCAGATCGTCACAGTGGTCGCTTTTCTCTCTGAAACGGTTACATTTATCGTCTGCAAGCCCTTGTCGCGTGATGCGGTATGCAGACACAGTACAAGCAGCACACTAGAACACAGAATAAGAATCTACGTTGATGCAATCGGCCAGTAAGAAGAGCTACATTTCAAGTTTTAGTTATCGATTAATGAATTATTGGGCGGTTTGGTGCCTTGGACCAGACCGAGGACCTTAAGATTTTGCATGAACCGAGGACTGGCAGCCAGGTAACACGAGAAATTGTGTAAAGTGTTAATATGTAGTAAAAACCTAAGAAAATCTCCCGTTTCCGTCATTTACTATCGAATCGACATAACGCCAGATCGTCACAGTGGTCGCTTTTCTCTCTGAAACGGTTACATTTATCGTCTGCAAGCCGTTGTCGCGTGATGCGGTATGCAGACACAGTACAAGCAGCACACTAGAACACAGAATAAGAATCTACGTTGATGCAATCGGCCAGTAAGAAGAGCTACATTTCAAGTTTTAGTTATCGATTAATGAATTATTGGGCGGTTTGGTGCCTTGGACCAGACCGAGGACCTTAAGATTTTGCAAGAACCGAGGACTGGCAGCCAGGTAACACGAGAAATTGTGTAAAGTGTTAATATGTAGGAAAAACCTAAGAAAATCTCCCGTTTCCGTCATTTACTATCGAATCGACATAACGCCAGATCGTCACAGTGGTCGCTTTTCTCTCTGAAACGGTTACATTTATCGTCTGCAAGCCCTTGTCGCGTGATGCGGTATGCAGAGTCACTACAAGCGGCATAGTAGAACACTGAAGAAGCATCTAAGTTTATGCAATCGCCCAGTAAGAAGAGCTACATTTCAAGTTTTAGTTATCGATTAATGAATTATTGGGCGGTTTGGTGCCTTGGACCAGACCGAGGACCTTAAGATTTTGCATGAACCGCGGACTGGCAGCCAGGTAACACGAGAAATTGTGTAAAGTGTTAATATGTAGTAAAAACCTAAGAAACACTCCCGTTTCCGTCATTTACTATCGAATCGACATAACGCCAGATCGTCACAGTGGTCGCTTTTCTCTCTGAAACGGTTACATTTATCGTCTGCAAGCCCTTGTCGCGTGATGCGGTATGCTGACACAGTACAAGCAGCACACTAGAACACAGAATAAGTATCTACGTTGATGCAATCGGCCAGTAAGAAGAGCTACATTTCAAGTTTTAGTTATCGATTAATGAATTATTGGGCGGTTTGGTGCCTTGGACCAGACCGAGGACCTTAAGATTTTGCATGAACCGAGGACTGGCAGCCAGGTAACACGAGAAATTGTGTAAAGTGTTAATATGTAGTAAAAACCTAAGAAAATCTCCCGTTTCCGTCATTTACTATCGAATCGACATAACGCCAGATCGTCACAGTGGTCGCTTTTCTCTCTGAAACGGTTACATTTATCGTCTGCAAGCCCTTGTCGCGTGATGCGGTATGCAGAGTCACTACAAGCGTCATAGTAGAACACTGAAGAAGCATCCAAGTTTATGCAATCGCCCAGTAAGAAGAGCTACATTTCAAGTTTTAGTTATCGATTAATGAATTATTGGGCGGTTTGGTGCCTTGGACCAGACCGAGGACCTTACGATTTTGTATGAACCGAGGACTGGCAGCCAGATAACACGAGAAATTGTGTAAAGTGTTAATATGTAGTAAAAACCTAAGAAAATCTCCCGTTTCCGTCATTTACTATCGAATCGACATAACGCCAGATCGTCACAGTGGTCGCTTTTCTCTCTGAAACGGTTACATTTATCGTCTGCAAGCCGTTGTCGCGTGATGCGGTATGCAGACACAGTACAAGCAGCACACTAGAACACAGAATAAGAATCTACGTTGATGCAATCGGCCAGTAAGAAGAGCTACATTTCAAGTTTTAGTTATCGATTAATGAATTATTGGGCGGTTTGGTGCCTTGGACCAGACCGAGGACCTTAAGATTTTGCATGAACCGAGGACTGGCAGCCAGGTAACACGAGAAATTGTGTAAAGTGTTAATATGTAGTAAAAACCTAAGAAAATCTCCCGTTTCCGTCATTTACTATCGAATCGACATAACGCCAGATCGTCACAGTGGTCGCTTTTCTCTCTGAAACGGTTACATTTATCGTCTGCAAGCCGTTGTCGCGTGATGCGGTATGCAGACACAGTACAAGCAGCACACTAGAACACAGAATAAGAATCTATGTTGATGCAATCGCCCAGTAAGAAGAGCTACATTTCAAGTTTTAGTTATCGATCAATGAATTATTGGGCGGTTTGGTGCCTTGGACCAGACCGAGGACCTTAAGATTTTGCATGAACCGCGGACTGGCAGCCAGGTAACACGAGAAATTGTGTAAAGTGTTAATATGTAGTAAAAACCTAAGAAAATCTCCCGTTTCCGTCATTTACTATCGAATCGACATAACGCCAGATCGTCACAGTGGTCGCTTTTCTCTCTGAAACGGTTACATTTATCGTCTGCAAGCCCTTGTCGCGTGATGCGGTATGCAGACACAGTACAAGCAGCACACTAGAACACAGAATAAGAATCTACGTTGATGCAATCGGCCAGTAAGAAGAGCTACATTTCAAGTTTTAGTTATCGATTAATGAATTATTGGGCGGTTTGGTGCCTTGGACCAGACCGAGGACCTTAAGATTTTGCATGAACCGAGGACTGGCAGCCAGGTAACACGAGAAATTGTGTAAAGTGTTAATATGTAGTAAAAACCTAAGAAAATCTCCCGTTTCCGTCATTTACTATCGAATCGACATAACGCCAGATCGGCACAGTGGTCGCTTTTCTCTCTGAAACGGTTACATTTATCGTCTGCAAGCCCTTGTCGCGTGATGCGGTATGCAGAGTCACTACAAGCGGTATAGTAGAACACTGAAGAAGCATCTAAGTTTATGCAATCGCCCAGTAAGAAGAGCTACATTTCAAGTTTTAGTTATCGATTAATGAATTATTGGGCGGTTTGGTGCCTTGGACCAGACCGAGGACCTTAAGATTTTGCATGAACCGAGGACTGGCAGCCAGGTAACACGAGAAATTGTGTAAAGTGTTAATATGTAGTAAAAACCTAAGAAAATCTCCCGTTTCCGTCATTTACTATCGAATCGACATGACGCCAGATCGTCACAGTGGTCGCTTTTCTCTCTGAAACGGTTACATTTATCGTCTGCAAGCCCTTGTCGCGTGGTGCGGCATGCAGACTCAGTACAAGCAGCACACTAGAACACAGAATAAGAATCTACGTTGATGCAATCGGCCAGTAAGAAGAGCTACATTTCAAGTTTTAGTTATCGATTAATGAATTATTGGGCGGTTTGGTGCCTTGGACCAGACCGAGGACCTTAAGATTTTGCATGAACCGAGGACTGGCAGCCAGGTAACACGAGAAATTGTGTAAAGTGTTAATATGTAGTAAAAACCTAAGAAAATCTCCCGTTTCCGTCATTTACTATCGAATCGACATAACGCCAGATCGTCACAGAGGTCGCTTTTCTCTCTGAAACGGTTTACATTTATCGTCTGCAAGCCGTTGTCGCGTGATGCGGTATGCAGACACAGTACAAGCAGCACACTAGAACACAGAATAAGAATCTACGTTGATGCAATCGGCCAGTAAGAAGAGCTACATTTCAAGTTTTAGTTATCGATTAATGAATTATTGGGCGGTTTGGTGCCTTGGACCAGACCGAGGACCTTAAGATTTTGCATGAACCGAGGACTGGCAGCCAGGTAACACGAGAAATTGTGTAAAGTGTTAATATGTAGTAAAAACCTAAGAAAATCTCCCGTTTCCGTCATTTACTATCGAATCGACATAACGCCAGATCGTCACAGTGGTCGCTTTTCTCTCTGAAACGGTTACATTTATCGTCTGCAAGCCCTTGTCGCGTGATGCGGTATGCAGAGTCACTACAAGCGGCATAGTAGAACACTGAAGAAGCTTCTAAGTTTACGCAATCGCCCAGTAAGAAGAGCTACATTTCAAGTTTTAGTTATCGATTAATGAATTATTGGGCGGTTTGGTGCCTTGGACCAGACCGAGGACCTTAAGATTTTGCATGAACCGCGGACTGGCAGCCAGGTAACACGAGAAATTGTGTAAAGTGTTAATATGTAGTAAAAACCTAAGAAAATCTCCCGTTTCCGTCATTTACTATCGAATCGACATAACGCCAGATCGTCACAGTGGTCGCTTTTCTCTCTGAAACGGTTACATTTATCGTCTGCAAGCCCTTGTCGCGTGATGCGGTATGCAGAGTCACTACAAGCGGCATAGTAAACACTGAAGAAGCATCTAAGTTTATGCAATCGCCCAGTAAGAAGAGCTACATTTCAAGTTTTAGTTATCGATTAATGAATTATTGGGCGGTTTGGTGCCTTGGACCAGACCGAGGACCTTAAGATTTTGCATGAACCGCGGACTGGCAGCCAGGTAACACGAGAAATTGTGTAAAGTGTTAATATGTAGTAAAAACCTAAGAAAATCTCCCGTTTCCGTCATTTACTATCGAATCGACATAACGCCAGATCGTCACAGTGGTCGCTTTTCTCTCTGAAACGGTTACATTTATCGTCTGCAAGCCCTTGTCGCGTGATGCGGTATGCAGACACAGTACAAGCAGCACACTAGAACACAGAATAAGAATCTACGTTGATGCAATCGGCCAGTAAGAAGAGCTACATTTCAAGTTTTAGTTATCGATTAATGAATTATTGGGCGGTTTGGTGCCTTGGACCAGACCGAGGACCTTAAGATTTTGCATGAACCGAGGACTGGCAGCCAGGTAACACGAGAAATTGTGTAAAGTGTTAATATGTAGTAAAAACCTAAGAAAATCTCCCGTTTCCGTCATTTACTATCGAATCGACATAACGCCAGATCGTCACAGTGGTCGCTTTTCTCTCTGAAACGGTTACATTTATCGTCTGCAAGCCGTTGTCGCGTGATGCGGTATGCAGACACAGTACAAGCAGCACACTAGAACACAGAATAAGAATCTACGTTGATGCAATCGGCCAGTAAGAAGAGCTACATTTCAAGTTTTAGTTATCGATTAATGAATTATTGGGCGGTTTGGTGCCTTGGACCAGACCGAGGACCTTAAGATTTTGCAAGAACCGAGGACTGGCAGCCAGGTAACACGAGAAATTGTGTAAAGTGTTAATATGTAGGAAAAACCTAAGAAAATCTCCCGTTTCCGTCATTTACTATCGAATCGACATAACGCCAGATCGTCACAGTGGTCGCTTTTCTCTCTGAAACGGTTACATTTATCGTCTGCAAGCCCTTGTCGCGTGATGCGGTATGCAGAGTCACTACAAGCGGCATAGTAGAACACTGAAGAAGCATCTAAGTTTATGCAATCGCCCAGTAAGAAGAGCTACATTTCAAGTTTTAGTTATCGATTAATGAATTATTGGGCGGTTTGGTGCCTTGGACCAGACCGAGGACCTTAAGATTTTGCATGAACCGCGGACTGGCAGCCAGGTAACACGAGAAATTGTGTAAAGTGTTAATATGTAGTAAAAACCTAAGAAACACTCCCGTTTCCGTCATTTACTATCGAATCGACATAACGCCAGATCGTCACAGTGGTCGCTTTTCTCTCTGAAACGGTTACATTTATCGTCTGCAAGCCCTTGTCGCGTGATGCGGTATGCTGACACAGTACAAGCAGCACACTAGAACACAGAATAAGTATCTACGTTGATGCAATCGGCCAGTAAGAAGAGCTACATTTCAAGTTTTAGTTATCGATTAATGAATTATTGGGCGGTTTGGTGCCTTGGACCAGACCGAGGACCTTAAGATTTTGCATGAACCGAGGACTGGCAGCCAGGTAACACGAGAAATTGTGTAAAGTGTTAATATGTAGTAAAAACCTAAGAAAATCTCCCGTTTCCGTCATTTACTATCGAATCGACATAACGCCAGATCGTCACAGTGGTCGCTTTTCTCTCTGAAACGGTTACATTTATCGTCTGCAAGCCCTTGTCGCGTGATGCGGTATGCAGAGTCACTACAAGCGTCATAGTAGAACACTGAAGAAGCATCCAAGTTTATGCAATCGCCCAGTAAGAAGAGCTACATTTCAAGTTTTAGTTATCGATTAATGAATTATTGGGCGGTTTGGTGCCTTGGACCAGACCGAGGACCTTACGATTTTGTATGAACCGAGGACTGGCAGCCAGATAACACGAGAAATTGTGTAAAGTGTTAATATGTAGTAAAAACCTAAGAAAATCTCCCGTTTCCGTCATTTACTATCGAATCGACATAACGCCAGATCGTCACAGTGGTCGCTTTTCTCTCTGAAACGGTTACATTTATCGTCTGCAAGCCGTTGTCGCGTGATGCGGTATGCAGACACAGTACAAGCAGCACACTAGAACACAGAATAAGAATCTACGTTGATGCAATCGGCCAGTAAGAAGAGCTACATTTCAAGTTTTAGTTATCGATTAATGAATTATTGGGCGGTTTGGTGCCTTGGACCAGACCGAGGACCTTAAGATTTTGCATGAACCGAGGACTGGCAGCCAGGTAACACGAGAAATTGTGTAAAGTGTTAATATGTAGTAAAAACCTAAGAAAATCTCCCGTTTCCGTCATTTACTATCGAATCGACATAACGCCAGATCGTCACAGTGGTCGCTTTTCTCTCTGAAACGGTTACATTTATCGTCTGCAAGCCCTTGTCGCGTGATGCGGTATGCAGACACAGTACAAGCAGCACACTAGAACACAGAATAAGAATCTACGTTGATGCAATCGGCCAGTAAGAAGAGCTACATTTCAAGTTTTAGTTATCGATTAATGAATTATTGGGCGGTTTGGTGCCTTGGACCAGACCGAGGACCTTAAGATTTTGCATGAACCGAGGACTGGCAGCCAGGTAACACGAGAAATTGTGTAAAGTGTTAATATGTAGTAAAAACCTAAGAAAATCTCCCGTTTCCGTCATTTACTATCGAATCGACATAACGCCAGATCGTCACAGTGGTCGCTTTTCTCTCTGAAACGGTTACATTTATCGCCTGCAAGCCCTTGTCGCGTGATGCGGTATGCAGACACAGTACAAGCAGCACACTAGAACACAGAATAAGAATCTACGTTGATGCAATCGGCCAGTAAGAAGAGCTACATTTCAAGTTTTAGTTATCGATTAATGAATTATTGGGCGGTTTGGTGCCTTGGACCAGACCGAGGACCTTAAGATTTTGCATGAACCGAGGACTGGCAGCCAGGTAACACGAGAAATTGTGTAAAGTGTTAATATGTAGTAAAAACCTAAGAAAATCTCCCGTTTCCGTCATTTACTATCGAATCGACATAACGCCAGATCGTCACCGTGGTCGCTTTTCTCTCTGAAACGGTTACATTTATCGTCTGCAAGCCCTTGTCGCGTGATGCGGTATGCAGACACAGTACAAGCAGCACACTAGAACACAGAATAAGAATCTACGTTGATGCAATCGGCCAGTAAGAAGAGCTACATTTCAAGTTTTAGTTATCGATTAATGAATTATTGGGCGGTTTGGTGCCTTGGACCAGACCGAGGACTTTAAGATTTTGCATGAACCGAGGACTGGCAGCCAGGTAACACGGGAAATTGTGTAAAGTGTTAATATGTAGTAAAAACCTAAGAAAATCTCCCGTTTCCGTCATTTACTATCGAATCGACATAACGCCAGATCGTCACATTGGTCGCTTTTCTCTCTGAAACGGTTACATTTATCGTCTGCAATCCCTTGTCGCGTGATGCGGTATGCAGACACAGTACAAGCAGCACACTAGAACACAGAATAAGAATCTACGTTGATGCAATCGGCCAGTAAGAAGAGCTACATTTCAAGTTTTAGTTATCGATTAATGAATTATTGGGCGGTTTGGTGCCTTGGACCAGACCGAGGACCTTAAGATTTTGCATGAACCGAGGACTGGCAGCCAGGTAACACGAGAAATTGTGTAAAGTGTTAATATGTAGTAAAAACTTAAGAAAATCTCAGTTTCCGTCATTTACTATCGAATCGACATAACGCCAGATCGTCACAGTGGTCGCTTTTCTCTCTGAAACGGTTACATTTATCGTCTGCAAGCCGTTGTCGCGTGATGCGGTATGCAGACACAGTACAAGCAGCACACTAGAACACAGAATAAGAATCTACGTTGATGCAATCGGCCAGTAAGAAGAGCTACATTTCAAGTTTTAGTTATCGATTAATGAATTATTGGGCGGTTTGGTGCCTTGGACCAGACCGAGGACCTTAAGATTTTGCATGAACCGAGGACTGGCAGCCAGGTAACACGAGAAATTGTGTAAAGTGTTAATATGTAGTAAAAACCTAAGAAAATCTCCCGTTTCCGTCATTTACTATCGAATCGACATAACGCCAGATCGTCACAGTGGTCGCTTTTCTCTCTGAAACGGTTACATTTATCGTCTGCAAGCCGTTGTCGCGTGATGCGGTATGCAGACACAGTACAAGCAGCACACTAGAACACAGAATAAGAATCTACGTTGATGCAATCGCCCAGTAAGAAGAGCTACATTTCAAGTTTTAGTTATCGATTAATGAATTATTGGGCGGTTTGGTGCCTTGGACCAGACCGAGGACCTTAAGATTTTGCATGAACCGAGGACTGGCAGCCAGGTAACACGAGAAATTGTGTAAAGTGTTAATATGTAGTAAAAACCTAAGAAAATCTCCCGTTTCCGTCATTTACTATCGAATCGACATAACGCCAGATCGTCACAGTGGTCGCTTTTCTCTCTGAAACGGTTACATTTATCGTCTGCAAGCCCTTGTCGCGTGATGCGGTATGCAGACACAGTACAAGCAGCACACTAGAACACAGAATAAAAATCTATGTTGATGCAATCGGCCAGTAAGAAGAGCTACATTTCAAGTTTTAGATATCGATTAATGAATTATTGGGCGGTTTGGTGCCTTGGACCAGACCGAGGACCTTAAGATTTTGCATGAACCGAGGACTGGCAGCCAGGTAACACGAGAAATTGTGTAAAGTGTTAATATGTAGTAAAAACCTAAGAAAATCTCCCGTTTCCGTCATTTACTATCGAATCGACATAACGCCAGATCGTCACAGTGGTCGCTTTTCTCTCTGAAACGGTTACATTTACCGTCTGCAAGCCCTTGTCGCGTGATGCGGTATGCAGACACAGTACAAGCAGCACACTAGAACACAGAATAAGAATCTACGTTGATGCAATCGGCCAGTAAGAAGAGCTACATTTCAAGTTTTAGTTATCGATTAATGAATTATTGGGCGGTTTGGTGCCTTGGACCATACCGAGGACCTTAAGATTTTGCATGAACCGAGGACTGGCAGCCAGGTAACACGAGAAATTGTGTAAAGTGTTAATATGTAGTAAAAACCTAAAAAAATCTCCCGTTTCCGTCATTTACTATCGAATCGACATAACGCCAGATCGTCACAGTGGTCGCTTTTCTCTCTGATACGGTTACATTTATCGTCTGCAAGCCCTTGTCGCGTGATGCGGTATGCAGAGTCACTACAAGCGGCATAGTAGAACACTGAAGAAGCATCTAAGTTTATGCAATCGCCCAGTAAGAAGAGCTACATTTCAAGTTTTAGTTATCGATTAATGAATTATTGGGCGGTTTGGTGCCTTGGACCAGACCGCGGACCTTAAGATTTTGCATGAACCGAGGACTGGCAGCCAGGTAACACGAGAAATTGTGTAAAGTGTTAATATGTAGTAAAAACCTAAGAAAATCTCCCGTTTCCGTCATTTACTATCGAATCGACATAACGCCAGATCGTCACAGTGGTCGCTTTTCTCTCTGAAACGGTTACATTTATCGTCTGCAAGCCCTTGTCGCGTGATGCGGTATGCAGACACAGTACAAGCAGCACACTAGAACACAGAATAAGAATCTACGTTGATGCAATCGGCCAGTAAGAAGAGCTACATTCCAAGTTTTAGTTATCGATTAATGAATTATTGGGCGGTTTGGTGCCTTGGACCAGACCGAGGACCTTAAGATTTTGCATGAACCGAGGACTGGCAGCCAGGTAACACGAGAAATTGTGTAAAGTGTTAATATGTAGTAAAAACCTAAGAAAATCTCCCGTTTCCGTCATTTACTATCGAATCGACATAACGCCAGATCGTCACATTGGTCGCTTTTCTCTCTGAAACGGTTACATTTATCGTCTGCAAGCCCTTGTCGTGTGATGCGGTATGCAGACACAGTACAAGCAGCACACTAGAACACAGAATAAGAATCTACGTTGATGCAATCGGCCAGTAAGAAGAGCTACATTTCAAGTTTTAGTTATCGATTAATGAATTATTGGGCGGTTTGGTGCCTTGGACCAGACCGCGGACCTTAAGATTTTGCATGAACCGAGGACTGGCAGCCAGGTAACACGAGAAATTGTGTAAAGTGTTAATATGTAGTAAAAACCTAAGAAAATCTCCCGTTTCCGTCATTTACTATCGAATCGACATAACGCCAGATCGTCACAGTGGTCGCTTTTCTCTCTGAAACGGTTACATTTATCATCTGCAAGCCCTTGTCGCGTGATGCGGTATGCAGACACAGTACAAGCAGCACACTAGAACACAGAATAAAAAATCTACGTTGATGCAATCGGCCAGTAAGAAGAGCTACATTCCAAGTTTTAGTTATCGATTAATGAATTATTGGGCGGTTTGGTGCCTTGGACCAGACCGAGGACCTTAAGATTTTGCATGAACCGAGGACTGGCAGCCAGGTAACACGAGAAATTGTGTAAAGTGTTAATATGTAGTAAAAACCTAAGAAAATCTCCCGTTTCCGTCATTTACTATCGAATCGACATAACGCCAGATCGTCACATTGGTCGCTTTTCTCTCTGAAACGGTTACATTTATCGTCTGCAAGCCCTTGTCGTGTGATGCGGTATGCAGACACAGTACAAGCAGCACACTAGAACACAGAATAAGAATCTACGTTGATGCAATCGGCCAGTAAGAAGAGCTACATTTCAAGTTTTAGTTATCGATTAATGAATTATTGGGCGGTTTGGTGCCTTGGACCAGACCGAGGACCTTAAGATTTTGCATGAACCGAGTACTGGCAGCCAGGTAACACGAGAAATTGTGTAAAGGGTTAATATGTAGTAAAAACCTAAGAAAATCTCCCGTTTCCGTCATTTACTATCGAATCGACATAACGCCAGATCGTCACAATGGTTGCTTTTCTCTCTGAAACGGTTACATTTATCGTCTGCAAGACCTTGTCGCGTGATGCGGTAATCAGACACAGTACAAGCAGCACACTAGAACACAGAATAAGAATCTACGTTGATGCAATCGGCCAGTAAGAAGAGCTACATTTCAAGTTTTAGTTATCGATTAATGAATTATTGGGCGGTTTGGTGCCTTGGACCAGACCGAGGACATGAAGATTTTGCATGAACCGAGGACTGGCAGCCAGGTAACACGAGAAATTGTGTAAAGTATTAATATGTAGTAAAAACCCAAGAAAATCTCCCGTTTCCGTCATTTACTATCGAATCGACATAACGCCAGATCGTCACAGTGGTCGCTTTTCTCTCTGAAACGGTTACATTTATCGTCTGCAAGCCGTTGTCGCGTGATGCGGTATGCAGACACTTTACAAGCAGCACACTAGAACACAGAATAAGAATCTACGTTGATGCAATCGCCTAGTAAGAAGAGCTACATTTCAAGTTTTAGTTATCGATTAATGAATCATTGGGCGGTTTGGTACCTTGGACCAAACCGAGGACCTTAAGATTTTGCATGAACCGAGGACTGGCAGCCAGGTAACACGAGAAATTGTGTAAAGTGTTAATATGTAGTAAAAACCTAAGAAAATCTCCCGTTTCCGTCATTTACTATCGAATCGACATAACGCCAGATCGTCACATTGGTCGCTTTTCTCTCTGAAACGGTTACATTTATCGTCTGCAAGCCCTTGTCGCGTGATGCGGTATGCAGAGTCACTACAAGCGGCATAGTAGAACACTGAAGAAGCATCCAAGTTTATGCAATCGCCCAGTAAGAAGAGCTACATTTCAAGTTTTAGTTATCGATTAATGAATTATTGGGCGGTTTGGTGCCTTGGACCAGACCGAGGACCTTAAGATTTTGTATGAACCGAGGACTGGCAGCCAGGTAACACGAGAAATTGTGTAAAGTGTTAATATGTAGTAAAAACCTAAGAAAATCTCCCGTTTCCGTCATTTACTATCGAATCGACATAACGCCAGATCGTCACAGTGGTCGCTTTTCTCTCTGAAACGGTTACATTTATCGTCTGCAAGCCGTTGTCGCGTGATGCGGTATGCAGACACAGTACAAGCAGCACACTAGAACACAGAATAAGAATCTACGTTGATGCAATCGGCCAGTAAGAAGAGCTACATTTCAAGTTTTAGTTATCGATTAATGAATTATTGGGCGGTTTGGTGCCTTGGACCAGACCGAGGACCTTAAGATTTTGCATGAACCGAGGACTGGCAGCCAGGTAACACGAGAAATTGTGTAAAGTGTTAATATGTAGTAAAAACCTAAGAAAATCTCCCGTTTCCGTCATTTACTATCGAATCGACATAACGCCAGATCGTCACAGTGGTCGCTTTTCTCTCTGAAACGGTTACATTTATCGTCTGCAAGCCCTTGTCGCGTGATGCGGTATGCAGACACAGTACAAGCAGCACACTAGAACACAGAATAAAAAATCTACGTTGATGCAATCGGCCAGTAAGAAGAGCTACATTCCAAGTTTTAGTTATCGATTAATGAATTATTGGGCGGTTTGGTGCCTTGGACCAGACCGAGGACCTTAAGATTTTGCATGAACCGAGGACTGGCAGCCAGGTAACACGAGAAATTGTGTAAAGTGTTAATATGTAGTAAAAACCTAAGAAAATCTCCCGTTTCCGTCATTTACTATCGAATCGACATAACGCCAGATCGTCACATTGGTCGCTTTTCTCTCTGAAACGGTTACATTTATCGTCTGCAAGCCCTTGTCGTGTGATGCGGTATGCAGACACAGTACAAGCAGCACACTAGAACACAGAATAAGAATCTACGTTGATGCAATCGGCCAGTAAGAAGAGCTACATTTCAAGTTTTAGTTATCGATTAATGAATTATTGGGCGGTTTGGTGCCTTGGACCAGACCGAGGACCTTAAGATTTTGCATGAACCGAGTACTGGCAGCCAGGTAACACGAGAAATTGTGTAAAGTGTTAATATGTAGTAAAAACCTAAGAAAATCTCCCGTTTCCGTCATTTACTATCGAATCGACATAACGCCAGATCGTCACAATGGTTGCTTTTCTCTCTGAAACGGTTACATTTATCGTCTGCAAGACCTTGTCGCGTGATGCGGTAATCAGACACAGTACAAGCAGCACACTAGAACACAGAATAAGAATCTACGTTGATGCAATCGGCCAGTAAGAAGAGCTACATTTCAAGTTTTAGTTATCGATTAATGAATTATTGGGCGGTTTGGTGCCTTGGACCAGACCGAGGACATGAAGATTTTGCATGAACCGAGGACTGGCAGCCAGGTAACACGAGAAATTGTGTAAAGTATTAATATGTAGTAAAAACCCAAGAAAATCTCCCGTTTCCGTCATTTACTATCGAATCGACATAACGCCAGATCGTCACAGTGGTCGCTTTTCTCTCTGAAACGGTTACATTTATCGTCTGCAAGCCCTTGTCGCGTGATGCGGTATGCAGACACTTTACAAGCAGCACACTAGAACACAGAATAAGAATCTACGTTGATGCAATCGCCTAGTAAGAAGAGCTACATTTCAAGTTTTAGTTATCGATTAATGAATCATTGGGCGGTTTGGTACCTTGGACCAAACCGAGGACCTTAAGATTTTGCATGAACCGAGGACTGGCAGCCAGGTAACACGAGAAATTGTGTAAAGTGTTAATATGTAGTAAAAACCTAAGAAAATCTCCCGTTTCCGTCATTTACTATCGAATCGACATAACGCCAGATCGTCACATTGGTCGCTTTTCTCTCTGAAACGGTTACATTTATCGTCTGCAAGCCCTTGTCGCGTGATGCGGTATGCAGAGTCACTACAAGCGGCATAGTAGAACACTGAAGAAGCATCCAAGTTTATGCAATCGCCCAGTAAGAAGAGCTACATTTCAAGTTTTAGTTATCGATTAATGAATTATTGGGCGGTTTGGTGCCTTGGACCAGACCGAGGACCTTAA
Source organism: Schistocerca cancellata (assembly GCF_023864275.1). Taxonomy (NCBI): domain Eukaryota; kingdom Metazoa; phylum Arthropoda; class Insecta; order Orthoptera; family Acrididae; genus Schistocerca; species Schistocerca cancellata. The sequence continues at coordinate 2,318,419 of NW_026047135.1, forward strand.
GATTTTGTATGAACCGAGGACTGGCAGCCAGGTAACACGAGAAATTGTGTAAAGTGTTAATATGTAGTAAAAACCTAAGAAAATCTCCCGTTTCCGTCATTTACTATCGAATCGACATAACGCCAGATCGTCACAGTGGTCGCTTTTCTCTCTGAAACGGTTACATTTATCGTCTGCAAGCCGTTGTCGCGTGATGCGGTATGCAGACACAGTACAAGCAGCACACTAGAACACAGAATAAGAATCTACGTTGATGCAATCGGCCAGTAAGAAGAGCTACATTTCAAGTTTTAGTTATCGATTAATGAATTATTGGGCGGTTTGGTGCCTTGGACCAGACCGAGGACCTTAAGATTTTGCATGAACCGAGGACTGGCAGCCAGGTAACACGAGAAATTGTGTAAAGTGTTAATATGTTGTAAAAACCTAAGAAAATCTCCCGTTTCCGTCATTTACTATCGAATCGACATAACGCCAGATCGTCACAGTGGTCGCTTTTCTCTCTGAAACGGTTACATTTATCGTCTGCAAGCCGTTGTCGCGTGATGCGGTATGCAGACACAGTACAAGCAGCACACTAGAACACAGAATAAGAATCTACGTTGATGCAATCGGCCAGTAAGAAGAGCTACATTTCAAGTTTTAGTTATCGATTAATGAATTATTGGGCGGTTTGGTGCCTTGGACCAGACCGAGGAGCTTAAGATTTTGCATGAACCGAGGACTGGCAGCCAGGTAACACGAGAAATTGTGTAAAGTGTTAATATGTAGTAAAAACCTAAGAAAATCTCCCGTTTCCGTCATTTACTATCGAATCGACATAACGCCAGATCGTCACAGTGGTCGCTTTTCTCTCTGAAACGGTTACATTTATCGTCTGCAAGCCCTTGTCGCGTGATGCGGTATGCAGAGTCACTACAAGCGGCATAGTAGAACACTGAAGAAGCATCCAAGTTTATGCAATCGCCCAGTAAGAAGAGCTACATTTCAAGTTTTAGTTATCGATTAATGAATTATTGGGCGGTTTGGTGCCTTGGACCAGACCGAGGACCTTAAGATTTTGCATGAACCGAGGAATGGCAGCCAGGTAACACGAGAAATTGTGTAAAGTGTTAATATGTAGTAAAATCCTAAGAAAATCTCCCGTTTCCGTCATTTACTATCGAATCGACATAACGCCAGATCGTCACAGTGGTCGCTTTTCTCTCTGAAACGGTTACATTTATCGTCTGCAAGCCGTTGTCGCGTGATGCGGTATGCAGACACAGTACAAGCAGCACACTAGAACACAGAATAAGAATCTACGTTGATGCAATCGGCCAGTAAGAAGAGCTACATGTCAAGTTTTAGTTATCGATTAATGAATTATTGGGCGGTTTGGTGCCTTGGACCAGACCGAGGACCTTAAGATTTTGCATGAACCGAGGACTGGCAGCCAGGTAACACGAGAAATTGTGTAAAGTGTTAATATGTAGTAAAAACCTAAGAAAATCTCCCGTTTCCGTCATTTACTATCGAATCGACATAACGCCAGATCGTCACAGTGGTCGCTTTTCTCTCTGAAACGGTTACATTTATCGTCTGCAAGCCCTTGTCGCGTGATGCGGTATGCAGACACAGTACAAGCAGCACACTAGAACACAGAATAAGAATCTACGTTGATGCAATCGGCCAGTAAAAAGAGCTACATTTCAAGTTTTAGTTATCGATTAATGAATTATTGGGCGGTTTGGTGCCTTGGACCAGACCGAGGACCTTAAGATTTTGCATGAACCGAGGACTGGCAGCCAGGTAACACGAGAAATTGTGTAAAGTGTTAATATGTAGTAAAAACCTAAGAAAATCTCCCGTTTCCGTCTTTTACTATCGAATCGACATGACGCCAGATCGTCACAGTGGTCGCTTTTCTCTCTGAAACGGTTACATTTATCGTCAGCAAGCCCTTGTCGCGTGATGCGGTACGCAGAGTCACTACAAGCGGCATAGTAGAACACTGAAGAAGCATCTAAGTTTATGCAATCGCCCAGTAAGAAGAGCTACATTTCAAGTTTTAGTTATCGATTAATGAATTATTGGGCGGTTTGGTGCCTTGGACCAGACCGAGGACCTTAAGATTTTGCACGAACCGAGGACTGGAAGCCAGGTAACACGAGAAATTGTGTAAAGTGTTAATATGTAGTAAAAACCTAAGAAAATCTCCCGTTTCCGTCATTTACTATCGAATCGACATAACGCCAGATCGTCACAGTGGTCGCTTTTCTCTCTGAAACGGTTACATTTATCGTCTGCAAGCCGTTGTCGCGTGATGCGGTATGCAGACACAGTACAAGCAGCACACTAGAACACAGAATAAGAATCCACGTTGACGCAATCGGCCAGTAAGAAGAGCTACATTTCAAGTTTTAGTTATTGATTAATGAATTATTGGGCGGTTTGGTGCCTTGGACCAGACCGAGGACCTTAAGATTTTGCATGAACCGAGGACTGGCAGCCAGGTAACACGAGAAATTGTGTAAAGTGTTAATATGTAGTAAAAACCTAAGAAAATCTCCCGTTTCCGTCATTTACTATCGAATCGACATAACGCCAGATCGTCACAGTGGTCGCTTTTCTCTCTGAAACGGTTACATTTATCGTCTGCAAGCCGTTGTCGCGTGATGCGGTATGCAGACACAGTACAAGCAGCACACTAGAACACAGAATAAGAATCTACGTTGATGCAATCGGCTAGTAAGAAGAGCTACATTTCAAGTTTTAGTTATCGATTAATGAATCATTGGGCGGTTTGGTGCCTTGGACCAAACCGAGGACCTTAAGATTTAGCATGAACCGAGGACTGGCAGCCAGGTAACACGAGAAATTGTGTAAAGTGTTAATATGTAGTAAAAACCTAAGAAAATCTCCCGTTTCCGTCATTTACTATCGAATCGACATAACGCCAGATCGTCACATTGGTCGCTTTTCTCTCTGAAACGGTTACATTTATCGTCTGCAAGCCCTTGTCGCGTGATGCGGTATGCAGACACAGTACAAGCAGCACACTAGAACACAGAATAAGAATCTACGTTGATGCAATCGGCCAGTAAGAAGAGCTACATTTCAAGTTTTAGTTATCGATTAATGAATTATTGGGCGGTTTGGTGCCTTGGACCAGACCGAGGACCTTAAGATTTTGCATGAACCGAGGACTGGCAGCCAGGTAACACGAGAAATTGTGTAAAGTATTAATATGTAGTAAAAACCTAAGAAAATCTCCCGTTTCCGTCATTTACTATCGAATCGACATAACGCCAGATCGTCACAGTGGTCGCTTTTCTCTCTGAAACGGTTACATTTATCGTCTGCAAGCCGTTGTCGCGTGATGCGGTATGCAGACACAGTACAAGCAGCACACTAGAACACAGAATAAGAATCTACGTTGATGCAATCGGCCAGTAAGAAGAGCTACATTTCAAGTTTTAGTTATCGATTAATGAATTATTGGGCGGTTTGGTGCCTTGGACCAGACCGAGGAGCTTAAGATTTTGCATGAACCGAGGACTGGCAGCCAGGTAACACGAGAAATTGTGTAAAGTGTTAATATGTAGTAAAAACCTAAGAAAATCTCCCGTTTCCGTCATTTACTATCGAATCGACATAACGCCAGATCGTTACAGTGGTCGCTTTTCTCTCTGAAACGGTTACATTTATCGTCTGCAAGCCCTTGTCGCGTGATGCGGTATGCAGAGTCACTACAAGCGGCATAGTAGAACACTGAAGAAGCATCCAAGTTTATGCAATCGCCCAGTAAGAAGAGCTACATTTCAAGTTTTAGTTATCGATTAATGAATTATTGGGCGGTTTGGTGCCTTGGACCAGACCGAGGACCTTAAGATTTTGTATGAACCGAGGACTGGCAGCCAGGTAACACGAGAAATTGTGTAAAGTGTTAATATGTAGTAAAAACCTAAGAAAATCTCCCGTTTCCGTCATTTACTATCGAATCGACATAACGCCAGATCGTCACAGTGGTCGCTTTTCTCTCTGAAACGGTTACATTTATCGTCTGCAAGCCGTTGTCGCGTGATGCGGTATGCAGACACAGTACAAGCAGCACACTAGAACACAGAATAAGAATCTACGTTGATGCAATCGGCCAGTAAGAAGAGCTACATTTCAAGTTTTAGTTATCGATTAATGAATTATTGGGCGGTTTGGTGCCTTGGACCAGACCGAGGACCTTAAGATTTTGCATGAACCGAGGACTGGCAGCCAGGTAACACGAGAAATTGTGTAAAGTGTTAATATGTTGTAAAAACCTAAGAAAATCTCCCGTTTCCGTCATTTACTATCGAATCGACATAACGCCAGATCGTCACAGTGGTCGCTTTTCTCTCTGAAACGGTTACATTTATCGTCTGCAAGCCGTTGTCGCGTGATGCGGTATGCAGACACAGTACAAGCAGCACACTAGAACACAGAATAAGAATCTACGTTGATGCAATCGGCCAGTAAGAAGAGCTACATTTCAAGTTTTAGTTATCGATTAATGAATTATTGGGCGGTTTGGTGCCTTGGACCAGACCGAGGACCTTAAGATTTTGCATGAACCGAGGACTGGCAGCCAGGTAACACGAGAAATTGTGTAAAGTGTTAATATGTAGTAAAAACCTAAGAAAATCTCCCGTTTCCGTCATTTACTATCGAATCGACATAACGCCAGATCGTCACAGTGGTCGCTTTTCTCTCTGAAACGGTTACATTTATCGTCTGCAAGCCCTTGTCGCGTGATGCGGTATGCAGACACAGTACAAGCAGCACACTAGAACACAGAGTAAGAATCTACGTTGATGCAATCGGCCAGTAAAAAGAGCTACATTTCAAGTTTTAGTTATCGATTAATGAATTATTGGGCGGTTTGGTGCCTTGGACCAGACCGAGGACCTTAAGATTTTGCATGAACCGAGCACTGGCAGCCAGGTAACACGAGAAATTGTGTAAAGTGTTAATATGTAGTAAAAACCTAAGAAAATCTCCCGTTTCCGTCATTTACTATCGAATCGACATGACGCCAGATCGTCACAGTGGTCGATTTTCTCTCTGAAACGGTTACATTTATCGTCTGCAAGCCCTTGTCGCGTGATGCGGTATGCAGAGTCACTACAAGCGGCATAGTAGAACACTGAAGAAGCATCTAAGTTTATGCAATCGCCCAGTAAGAAGAGCTACATTTCAAGTTTAGTTATCGATTAATGAATTATTGGGCGGTTTGGTGCCTTGGACCAGACCGAGGACCTTAAGATTTTGCATGAACCGAGGACTGGCAGCCAGGTAACATGAGAAATTGTGTAAAGTGTTAATATGTAGTAAAAACCTAAGAAAATCTCCCGTTTCCGTCATTTACTATCGAATCGACATAACGCCAGATCGTCACAGTGGTCGCTTTTCTCTCTGAAACGGTTACATTTATCGTCTGCAAGCCCTTGTCGCGTGATGCGGTATGCAGACACAGTACAAGCAGCACACTAGAACACAGAATAAGAATCTACGTTGATGCAATCGGCCAGTAAGAAGAGCTACATTTCAAGTTTTAGTTATCGATTAATGAATTATTGGGCGGTTTGGTGCCTTGGACCAGACCGAGGACCTTAAGATTTTGCATGAACCGAGGACTGGCAGCCAGGTAACACGAGAAATTGTGTAAAGTGTTAATATGTAGTAAAAACCTAAGAAAATCTCCCGTTTCCGTCATTTACTATCGAATCGACATAACGCCAGATCGTCACAGTGGTCGCTTTTCTCTCTGAAACGGTTACATTTATCGTCTGCAAGCCCTTGTCGCGTGATGCGGTATGCAGACACAGTACAAGCAGCACACTAGAACACAGAATAAGAATCTACGTTGATGCAATCGGCCAGTAAGGAGAGCTACATTTCAAGTTTTAGTTATCGATTAATGAATTATTGGGCGGTTTGGTGCCTTGGACCAGACCGAGGACCTTAAGATTTTGCATGAACCGAGGACTGGCAGCCAGGTAACACGAGAAATTGTGTAAAGTGTTAATATGTAGTAAAAACCTAAGAAAATCTCCCGTTTCCGTCATTTACTATCGAATCGACATAACGCCAGATCGTCACATTGGTCGCTTTTCTCTCTGAAACGGTTACATTTACCGTCTGCAAGCCCTTGTCGCGTGATGCGGTATGCAGACACAGTACAAGCAGCACACTAGAACACAGAATAAGAATCTACGTTGATTTAATCGGCCGGTAAGAAGAGCTACATTTCAAGTTTTAGTTATCGATTAATGAATTATTGGGCGGTTTGGTGCCTTGGACCATACCGAGGACCTTAAGATTTTGCATGAACCGAGGACTGGCAGCCAGGTAACACGAGAAATTGTGTAAAGTGTTAATATGTAGTAAAAACCTAAGAAAATCTCCCGTTTCCGTCATTTACTATCGAATCGACATAACGCCAGATCGTCACATTGGTCGCTTTTCTCTCTGAAACGGTTACATTTATCGTCTGCAAGCCCTTGTCGCGTGATGCGGTATGCATACACAGTACAAGCAGCACACTAGAACACAGAATAAGAATCTACGTTGATGCAATCGGCCAGTAAGAAGAGCTACATTTCAAGTTTTAGTTATCGATTAATGAATTATTGGGCGGTTTGGTGCCTTGGACCAGACCGAGGACCATAAGTTTTTGCATGAACCGAGGACTGGCAGCCAGGTAACACGAGAAATTGTGTAAAGTGTTAATATGTAGTAAAAACCTAAGAAAATCTCCCGTATCCGTCATTTACTATCGAATCGACATAACGCCAGATCGTCACATTGGTCGTTTTTCTCTCTGAAACGGTTACATTTATCGTCTGCAAGCCCTAGTCGTGTGATGCGGTATGCAGACACAGTACAAGCAGCACACTAGAACACAGAATAAGAATCTACGTTGATGCAATCGGCCAGTAAGAAGAGCTACATTTCAAGTTTTAGTTATCGATTAATGAATTATTGGGCGGTTTGGTTCCTTGGACCAGACCGACGACCTTAAGATTTTGCATGAACCGAGGACTGGCAGCCAGGTAACACGAGAAATTGTGTAAAGTGTTAATATGTAGTAAAAACCTAAGAAAATCTCCCGTTTCCGTCATTTACTATCGAATCGACATAACGCCAGATCGTCACATTGGTCGCTTTTCTCTCTGAAACGGTTACATTTATCGTCTGCAAGCCCTTGCCGCGTGATGCGGTATGCAGAGTCACTACAAGCGGCATAGTAGAACACTGAAGAAGCATCTAAGTTTATGCAATCGCCCAGTAAGAAGAGCTACATTTCAAGTTTTAGTTATCGATTAATGAATTATTGGGCGGTTTGGTGCCTTGGACCAGACCGAGGACCTTAAGATTTTGCATGAACCGAGGACTGGCAGCCAGGTAACACGAGAAATTGTGTAAAGTATTAATATGTAGTAAAAACCTAAGAAAATCTCCCGTTTCCGTCATTTACTATCGAATCGACATAACGCCAGATCGTCACAGTGGTCGCTTTTCTCTCTGAAACGGTTACATTTATCGTCTGCAAGCCGTTGTCGCGTGATGCGGTATGCAGACACAGTACAAGCAGCACACTAGAACACAGAATAAGAATCTACGTTGATGCAATCGGCCAGTAAGAAGAGCTACATTTCAAGTTTTAGTTATCGATTAATGAATTATTGGGCGGTTTGGTGCCTTGGACCAGACCGAGGACCTTAAGATTTTGCATGAACCGAGGACTGGCAGCCAGGTAACACGAGAAATTGTGTAAAGTGTTAATATGTAGTAAAAACCTAAGAAAATCTCCCGTTTCCGTCATTTACTATCGAATCGACATAACCCCAGATCGTCACAGTGGTCGCTTTTCTCTCTGAAACGGTTACATTTATCGTCTGCAAGCCCTTGTCGCGTGATGCGGTATGCAGACACAGTACAAGCAGCACACTAGAACACAGAATAAGAATCTACGTTGATGCAATCGGCCAGTAAAAAGAGCTACATTTCAAGTTTTAGTTATCGATTAATGAATTATTGGGCGGTTTGGTGCCTTGGACCAGACCGAGGACCTTAAGATTTTGCATGAACCGAGCACTGGCAGCCAGGTAACACGAGAAATTGTGTAAAGTGTTAATATGTAGTAAAAACCTAAGAAAATCTCCCGTTTCCGTCATTTACTATCGAATCGACATGACGCCAGATCGTCACAGTGGTCGCTTTTCTCTCTGAAACGGTTACATTTATCGTCTGCAAGCCCTTGTCGCGTGATGCGGTATGCAGAGTCACTACAAGCGGCTTAGTAGAACACTGAAGAAGCATCTAAGTTTATGCAATCGCCCAGTAAGAAGAGCTACATTTCAAGTTTAGTTATCGATTAATGAATTATTGGGCGGTTTGGTGCCTTGGACCAGACCGAGGACCTTAAGATTTTGCATGAACCGAGGACTGGCAGCCAGGTAACATGAGAAATTGTGTAAAGTGTTAATATGTAGTAAAAACCTAAGAAAATCTCCCGTTTCCGTCATTTACTATCGAATCGACATAACGCCAGATCGTCACAGTGGTCGCTTTTCTCTCTGAAACGGTTACATTTATCGTCTGCAAGCCCTTGTCGCGTGATGCGGTATGCAGACACAGTACAAGCAGCACACTAGAACACAGAATAAGAATCTACGTTGATGCAATCGGCCAGTAAGAAGAGCTACATTTCAAGTTTTAGTTATCGATTAATGAATTATTGGGCGGTTTGGTGCCTTGGACCAGACCGAGGACCTTAAGATTTTGCATGAACCGAGGACTGGCAGCCAGGTAACACGAGAAATTGTGTAAAGTGTTAATATGTAGTAAAAACCTAAGAAAATCTCCCGTTTCCGTCATGTACTATCGAATCGACATAACGCCAGATCGTCACAGTGGTCGCTTTTCTCTCTGAAACGGTTACATTTATCGTCTGCAAGCCCTTGTCGCGTGATGCGGTATGCAGACACAGTACAAGCAGCACACTAGAACACAGAATAAGAATCTACGTTGATGCAATCGGCCAGTAAGAAGAGCTACATTTCAAGTTTTAGTTATCGATTAATGAATTATTGGGCGGTTTGGTGCCTTGGACCAGACCGAGGACCTTAAGATTTTGCATGAACCGAGGACTGGCAGCCAGGTAACACGAGAAATTGTGTAAAGTGTTAATATGTAGTAAAAACCTAAGAAAATCTCCCGTTTCCGTCATTTACTATCGAATCGACATAACGCCAGATCGTCACATTGGTCGCTTTTCTCTCTGAAACGGTTACATTTACCGTCTGCAAGCCCTTGTCGCGTGATGCGGTATGCAGACACAGTACAAGCAGCACACTAGAACACAGAATAAGAATCTACGTTGATTTAATCGGCCGGTAAGAAGAGCTACATTTCAAGTTTTAGTTATCGATTAATGAATTATTGGGCGGTTTGGTGCCTTGGACCATACCGAGGACCTTAAGATTTTGCATGAACCGAGGACTGGCAGCCAGGTAACACGAGAAATTGTGTAAAGTGTTAATATGTAGTAAAAACCTAAGAAAATCTCCCGTTTCCGTCATTTACTATCGAATCGACATAACGCCAGATCGTCACAGTGGTCGCTTTTCTCTCTGAAACGGTTACATTTATCGTCTGCAAGCCCTTGTCGCGTGATGCGGTATGCATACACAGTACAAGCAGCACACTAGAACACAGAATAAGAATCTACGTTGATGCAATCGGCCAGTAAGAAGAGGTACATTTCAAGTTTTAGTTATCGATTAATGAATTATTGGGCGGTTTGGTGCCTTGGACCAGACCGAGGACCATAAGGTTTTGCATGAACCGAGGACTGGCAGCCAGGTAACACGAGAAATTGTGTAAAGTGTTAATATGTAGTAAAAACCTAAGAAAATCTCCCGTTTCCGTCATTTACTATCGAATCGACATAACGCCAGATCGTCACAGTGGTCGCTTTTCTCTCTGAAACGGTTACATTTATCGTCTGCAAGCCGTTGTCGCGTGATGCGGTATGCAGACACAGTACAAGCAGCACACTAGAACACAGAATAAGAATCTACGTTGATGCAATCGGCCAGTAAGAAGAGCTACATTTCAAGTTTTAGTTATCGATTAATGAATTATTGGGCGGTTTGGTGCCTTGGACCAGACCGAGGACCTTAAGATTTTGCATGAACCGAGGACTGGCAGCCAGGTAACACGAGAAATTGTGTAAAGTGTTAATATGTAGTAAAAACCTAAGAAAATCTCCCGTATCCGTCATTTACTATCGAATCGACATAACGCCAGATCGTCACAGTGGTCGCTTTTCTCTCTGAAACGGTGACATATATCGTCTGCAAGCCCTTGTCGCGTGATGCGGTATGCAGACACAGTACAAGCAGCACACTAGAACACAGAATAAGAATCTACGTTGATGCAATCGGCCAGTAAGAAGAGCTACATTTCAAGTTTTAGTTATCGATTAATGAATTATTGGGCGGTTTGGTGCCTTGGGCCAGACCGAGGACCTTAAGATTTTGCATGAACCGAGGACTGGCAGGCAGGTAACACGAGAAATTGTGTAAAGTGTTAATATGTAGTAAAAACCTAAGAAAATCTCCCGTTTCCGTCATTTACTATCGAATCGACATAACGCCAGATCGTCACAGTGGTCGCTTTTCTCTCTGAAACGGTTACATTTATCGTCTGCAAGCCCTTGTCGCGTGATGCGGTATGCAGAGTCACTACAAGCGGCATAGTAGAACACTGAAGAAGCATCCAAGTTTATGCAATCGCCCAGTAAGAAGAGCTACATTTCAAGTTTTAGTCATCGATTAATGAATTATTGGGCGGTTTGGTGCCTTGGACCAGACCGAGGACCTTAAGATTTTGCATGAACCGAGGACTGGCAGCCAGGTAACACTAGAAATTGTGTAAAGTGTTAATATGTAGTAAATAACTAATAAAATCTCCCGTTTCCGTCATTTACTATCGAATCGACATAACGCCAGATCGTCACAGTGGTCGCTTTTCTCTCTGAAACGGATACATTTATCGTCTGCAAGCCCTTGTCGCGTGATGCGGTATGCAGAGTCACTACAAGCGGCATAGTAGAACACTGAAGAAGCATCTAAGTTTATGCAATCGCCCAGTAAGAAGAGCTACATTTCAAGTTTTAGTTATCGATTAATGAATTATTGGGCGGTTTGGTGCCTTGGACGAGACCGAGGACCTTAAGATTTTGCATGAACCGAGGACTGGCAGCCAGGTAACACGAGAAATTGTGTAAAGTGTTAATATGTAGTAAAAACCTAAGAAAATCTCCCGTTTCCGTCATTTACTATCGAATCGACATAACGCCAGATCGTCACAGTGGTCGCTTTTCTCTCTGAAACGGTTACATTTATCGTCTGCAAGCCCTTGTCGCGTGATGCGGTATGCAGACACAGTACAAGCAGCACACTAGAACACAGAATAAGAATCTACGTTGATGCAATCGGCCAGTAAGAAGAGCTACATTTCAAGTTTTAGTTATCGATTAATGAATTATTGGGCGGTTTGGTGCCTTGGACCAGACCGAGGACCTTAAGATTTTGCATGAACCGAGGACTGGCAGCCAGGTAACACGAGAAATTGTGTAAAGTGTTAATATGTAGTAAAAACCTAAGAAAATCTCCCGTTTCCGTCATTTACTATCGAATCGACATAACGCCAGATCGTCACATTGGTCGCTTTTCTCTCTGAAACGATTACATTTATCGTCTGCAAGCCCTTGTCGCGTGATGCGGTATGCAGACACAGTACAAGCAGCACACTAGAACACAGAATAAGAATCTACGTTGATGCAATCGGCCAGTAAGAAGAGCTACATTTCAAGTTTCAGTTATCGATTAATGAATTATTGGGCGGTTTGGTGCCTTGGACCAGACCGAGGACCTTAAGATTTTGCATGAACCGAGGACTGGCAGCCAGGTAACACGAGAAATTGTGTAAAGTGTTAAAATGTAGTAAAAACCTAAGAAAATCTCCCGTTTCCGTCATTTACTATCGAATCGACATAACGCCAGATCGTCACAGTGGTCGCTTTTCTCTCTGAAATGGTTACATTTATCGTCTGCAAGCCCTTGTCGCGTGATGCGGTATGCAGACACAGTACAAGCAGCACACTAGAACACAGAATAAGAATCTACGTTGATGCAATCGGCCAGTAAGAAGAGCTACATTTCAAGTTTTAGTTATCGATTAATGAATTATTGGGCGGTTTGGTGCCTTGGACCAGACCGAGGACCTTAAGATTTTGCATGAACCGAGGACTGGCAGCCAGGTAACACGAGAAATTGTGTAAAGTGTTAATATGTAGTAAAAACCTAAGAAAATCTCCCGTTTCCGTCATTTACTATCGAATCGACATAACGCCAGATCGTCACAGTGGTCGCTTTTCTCTCTGAAACGGTTACATTTATCGTCTGCAAGCCGTTGTCGCGTGATGCGGTATGCAGACACAGTACAAGCAGCACACTAGAACACAGAATAAGAATCTACGTTGATGCAATCGGCCAGTAAGAAGAGCTACATTTCAAGTTTTAGTTATCGATTAATGAATTATTGGGCGGTTTGGTGCCTTGGACCAGACCGAGGACCTTAAGATTTTGCATGAACCGAGGACTGGCAGCCAGGTAACACGAGAAATTGTGTAAAGTGTTAATATGTAGTAAAAACCTAAGAAAATCTCCCGTTTCCGTCATTTACTATCGAATCGACATAACGCCAGATCGTCACAGTGGTCGTTTTTCTCTCTGAAACGGTTACATTTATCGTCTGCAAGCCGTTGTCGCGTGATGCGGTATGCAGACACAGTACAAGCAGCACACTAGAACACAGAATAAGAATCTACGTTGATGCAATCGGCCAGTAAGAAGAGCTACATTTCAAGTTTTAGTTATCGATTAATGAATTATTGGGCGGTTTGGTGCCTTGGACCAGACCGAGGACCTTAAGATTTTGCATGAACCGAGGACTGGCAGCCAGGTAACACGAGAAATTGTGTAAAGTGTTAATATGTAGTAAAAACCTAAGAAAATCTCCCGTTTCCGTCATTTACTATCGAATCGACATAACGCCAGATCGTCACAGTGGTCGCTTTTCTCTCTGAAACGGTTACATTTATCGTCTGCAAGCCGTTGTCGCGTGATGCGGTATGCAGACACAGTACAAGCAGCACACTAGAACACAGAATAAGAATCTACGTTGATGCAATCGGCCAGTAAGAAGAGCTACATTTCAAGTTTTAGTTATCGATTAATGAATTATTGGGCGGTTTGGTGCCTTGGACCAGACCGAGGACCTTAAGATTTTGCATGAACCGAGGACTGGCAGCCAGGTAACACGAGACATTGTGTAAAGTGTTAATATGTAGTAAAAACCTAAGAAAATCTCCCGTTTCCTTCATTTACTATCGAATCGACATAACGCCAGATCGTCACAGTGGTCGCTTTTCTCTCTGAAACGGTTACATTTATCGTCTGCAAGCCGTTGTCGCGTGATGCGGTATGCAGACACAGTACAAGCAGCACACTAGAACACAGAATAAGAATCTACGTTGATGCAATCGGCCAGTAAGAAGAGCTACATTTCAAGTTTTAGTTATCGATTAATGAATTATTGGGCGGTTTGGTGCCTTGGACCAGACCGAGGACCTTAAGATTTTGCATGAACCGAGGACTGGCAGCCAGGTAACGCGAGAAATTGCGTAAAGTGTTAATATGTAGTAAAAACCTAAGAAAATCTCCCGTTTCCGTCATTTACTATCGAATCGACATAACGCCAGATCGTCACATTGGTCGCTTTTCTCTCTGAAACGGTTACATTTATCGTCTGCAAGCCCTTGTCGCGTGGTGCGGTATGCAGACACAGTACAAGCAGCACACTAGAACACAGAATAAGAATCTACGTTGATGCAATCGGCCAGTAAGAAGAGCTACATTTCAAGTTTTAGTTACCGATTAATGAATTATTGGGCGGTTTGGTGCCTTGGACCAGACCGAGGACCTTAAGATTTTGCATGAACCGAGGACTGGCAGCCAGGTAACACGAGAAATTGTGTAAAGTGTTAATATGTAGTAAAAACCTAAGAAAATCTCCCGTTTCCGTCATTTACTATCGAATCGTTATAACGCCAGATCGTCACAGTGGTCGCTTTTCTCTCTGAAACGGTTACATTAATCGTCTGCAAGCCGTTGTCGCGTGATGCGGTATGCAGACACAGTACAAGCAGCACACTAGAACACAGAATAAGAATCTACGTTGATGCAATCGGCCAGTAAGAAGAGCTACATTTCAAGTTTTAGTTATCGATTAATGAATTATTGGGCGGTTTGGTGCCTTGGACCAGACCGAGGAGCTTAAGATTTTGCATGAACCGAGGACTGGCAGCCAGGTAACACGAGAAATTGTGTAAAGTGTTAATATGTAGTAAAAACCTAAGAAAATCTCCCGTTTCCGTCATTTACTATCGAATCGACATAACGCCAGATCGTTACAGTGGTCGCTTTTCTCTCTGAAACGGTTACATTTATCGTCTGCAAGCCCTTGTCGCGTGATGCGGTATGCAGAGTCACTACAAGCGGCATAGTAGAACACTGAAGAAGCATCCAAGTTTATGCAATCGCCCAGTAAGAAGAGCTACATTTCAAGTTTTAGTTATCGATTAATGAATTATTGGGCGGTTTGGTGCCTTGGACCAGACCGAGGACCTTAAGATTTTGTATGAACCGAGGACTGGCAGCCAGGTAACACGAGAAATTGTGTAAAGTGTTAATATGTAGTAAAAACCTAAGAAAATCTCCCGTTTCCGTCATTTACTATCGAATCGACATAACGCCAGATCGTCACAGTGGTCGCTTTTCTCTCTGAAACGGTTACATTTATCGTCTGCAAGCCGTTGTCGCGTGATGCGGTATGCAGACACAGTACAAGCAGCACACTAGAACACAGAATAAGAATCTACGTTGATGCAATCGGCCAGTAAGAAGAGCTACATTTCAAGTTTTAGTTATCGATTAATGAATTATTGGGCGGTTTGGTGCCTTGGACCAGACCGAGGACCTTAAGATTTTGCATGAACCGAGGACTGGCAGCCAGGTAACACGAGAAATTGTGTAAAGTGTTAATATGTAGTAAAAACCTAAGAAAATCTCCCGTTTCCGTCATTTACTATCGAATCGACATAACGCCAGATCGTCACAGTGGTCGCTTTTCTCTCTGAAACGGTTACATTTATCGTCTGCAAGCCCTTGTCGCGTGATGCGGTATGCAGACACAGTACAAGCAGCACACTAGAACACAGAATAAGAATCTACGTTGATGCAATCGGCCAGTAAGAAGAGCTACATTTCAAGTTTTAGTTATCGATTAATGAATTATTGGGCGGTTTGGTGCCTTGGACCAGACCGAGGACCTTAAGATTTTGCATGAACCGAGGACTGGCAGCCAGGTAACACGAGAAATTGCGTAAAGTGTTAATATGTAGTAAAAACCTAAGAAAATCTCCCGTTTCCGTCATTTACTATCGAATCGACATAACGCCAGATCGTCACATTGGTCGCTTTCCTCTCTGAAACGGTTACATTTATCGTCTGCAAGCCCTTGTCGCGTGATGCGGTATGCAGACACAGTACAAGCAGCACACAAGAACACAGAATAAGAATCTACGTTGATGCAATCGGCCAGTAAGAAGAGCTACATTTCAAGTTTTAGTTATCGATTAATGAATTATTGGGCGGTTTGGTGCCTTGGACCAGACCGAGGACCTTAAGATTTTGCATGATCCGAGGACTGGCAGCCAGGTAACACGAGAAATTGTGTAAAGTGTTAATATGTAGTAAAAACCTAAGAAAATCTCCCGTTTCCGTCATTTACTATCGAATCGACATAACGCCAGATCGTCACAGTGGTCGCTTTTCTCTCTGAAACGGTTACATTTATCGTCTGCAAGCCGTTGTTGCGTGATGCGGTATGCAGACACAGTACAAGCAGCACACTAGAACACAGAATAAGAATCTACGTTGATGCAATCGGCCAGTAAGAAGAGCTACATTTCAAGTTTTAGTTATCGATTAATGAATTATTGGGCGGTTTGGTGCCTTGGACCAGACCGAGGACCTTAAGATTTTGCATGAACCGAGGACTGGCAGCCAGGTAACACGAGAAATTGTGTAAAGTGTTAATATGTAGTAAAAACCTAAGAAAATCTCCCGTTTCCGTCATTTACTATCGAATCGACATAACGCCAGATCGTCACATTGGTCGCTTTTCTCTCTGAAACGGTTACATTTATCGTCAGCAAGCCCTTGTCGCGTGATGTGGTATGCAGACACAGTACAAGCAGCACACTAGAACACAGAATAAGAATCTACGTTGATGCAATCGGCCAGTAAGAAGAGCTACATTTCAAGTTTTAGTTATCGATTAATGAATTATTGGGCGGTTTGGTGCCTTGGACCAGACCGAGGACCTTAAGATTTTGCATGAACCGAGGACTGGCAGCCAGGTAACACGAGAAATTGTGTAAAGTGTTAGTATGTAGTAAAAACCTAAGAAAATCTCCCGTTTCCGTCATTTACTATCGAATCGACATAACGCCAGATCGTCACAGTGGTCGCTTTTCTCTCTGAAACGGTTACATTTATCGTCTGCAAGCGGTTGTCGCGTGATGCGGTATGCAGACAAAGTACAAGCAGCTCACTAGAACACAGAATAAGAATCTACGTTGATGCAATCGGCCAGTAAGAAGAGCTACATTTCAAGTTTTAGTTATCGATTAATGAATTATTGGGCGGTTTGGTGCTTTGGACCAGACCGAGGACCTTAAGATTTTGCATGAACCGAGGACTGGCAGCCAGGTAACACGAGAAATTGCGTAAAGTGTTAATATGTAGTAAAAACCTAAGAAAATCTCCCGTTTCCGTCATTTACTATCGAATCGACATAACGCCAGATCGTCACAGTGGTCGCTTTTCTCTCTGAAACGGTTACATTTATCGTCTGCAATCCGTTGTCGCGTGATGCGGTATGCAGACACAGTACAAGCAGCACACTAGAACACAGAATAAGAATCTACGTTGATGCAGTCGGCCAGTAAGAAGAGCTACATTTCAAGTTTTAGTTATCGATTAATGAATTATTGGGCGGTTTGGTGCCTTGGACCAGACCGAGGACCTTAAGATTTTGCATGAACCGAGGACTGGCAGCCAGGTAACACGAGAAATTGTGTAAAGTGTTAATATGTAGTAAAAACCTAAGAAAATCTCCCGTTTCCGTCATTTACTATCGAATCGACATAACGCCAGATCGTCACAGTGGTCGCTTTTCTCTCTGAAACGGTTACATTTATCGTCTGCAAGCCGTTCTCGCGTGATGCGGTATGCAGACACAGTACAAGCAGCACACTAGAACACAGAATAAGAATCTACGTTGATGCAATCGGCCAGTAAGAAGAGCTACATTTCAAGTTTTAGTTATCGATTAATGAATTATTGGGTGGTTTGGTGCCTTGGACCAGACCGAGGACCTTAAGATTTTGCATGAACCGAGGACTGGCAGCCAGGTAACACGAGAAATTGTGTAAAGTGTTAATATGTAGTAAAAACCTAAGAAAATCTCCCGTTTCCGTCATTTACTATCGAATCGACATAACGCCAGATCGTCACAGTGGTCGCTTTTCTCTCTGAAACGGTTACATTTATCGTCTGCAAGCCGTTCTCGCGTGATGCGGTATGCAGACACAGTACAAGCAGCACACTAGAACACAGAATAAGAATCTACGTTGATGCAATCGGCCAGTAAGAAGAGCTACATTTCAAGTTTTAGTTATCGATTAATGAATTATTGGGTGGTTTGGTGCCTTGGACCAGACCGAGGACCTTAAGATTTTGCATGAACCGAGGACTGGCAGCCAGGTAACACGAGAAATTGTGTAAAGTGTTAATACGTAGTAAAAACCTAAGAAAATCTCCCGTTTCCGTCATTTACTATCGAATCGACATAACGCCAGATCGTCACTTTGGTCGCTTTTCTCTCTGAAACGGTTACATTTATCGTCTGCAAGCCCTTGTCGCGTGGTGCGGTATGCAGACACAGTACAAGCAGCACACTAGAACACAGAATAAGAATCTACGTTGATGCAATCGGCCAGTAAGAAGAGCTACATTTCAAGTTTTAGTTATCGATTAATGAATTATTGGGCGGTTTGGTGCCTTGGACCAGACCGAGCACCTTAAGATTTTGCATGAACCGAGGACTGGCAGCCAGGTAACACGAGAAATTGTGTAAAGTGTTAATATGTAGTAAAAACCTAAGAAAATCTCCCGTTTCCGTCATTAACTATCGAATCGTTATAACGCCAGATCGTCACAGTGGTCGCTTTTCTCTCTGAAACGGTTACATTTATCGTCTGCAAGCCGTTGTCGCGTGATGCGGTATGCAGACACAGTACAAGCAGCAAACTAGAACACAGAATAAGAATCTACGTTGATGCAATCGGCCAGTAAGAAGAGCTACATTTCAAGTTTTAGTTATCGATTAATGAATTATTGGGCGGTTTGGTGCCTTGGACCAGACCGAGGACCATAAGATTTTGCATGAACCGAGGACTGGCAGCCAGGTAACACGAGAAATTGTGTAAAGTGTTAATATGTAGTAAAAACCTAAGAAAATCTCCCGTTTCCGTCATATACTATCGAATCGACATAACGCCTGATCGTCACAGTGGTCGCTTTTCTCTCTGAAACGGTTACATTTATCGTCTGCAAGCCCTTGTCGCGTGATGCGGTATGCAGACACAGTACAAGCAGCACACTAGAACACAGAATAAGAATCTACGTTGATGCAATCGGCCAGTAAGAAGAGCTACATTTCAAGTTTTAGTTATCGATTAATGAATTATTGGGCGGTTTGGTGCCTTGGACCAGACCGAGGACCTTAAGATTTTGCATGAACCGAGGACTGGCAGCCAGGTAACACGAGAAATTGTGTAAAGTGTTAATATGTAGTAAAAACCTAAGAAAATCTCCCGTTTCCGTCATTTACTATCGAATCGACATAACGCCAGATCGTCACATTGGTCGCTTTTCTCTCTGAAACGGTTACATTTATCGTCTGCAAGCCCTTGTCGCGTGATGCGGTATGCAGACACAGTACAAGCAGCACACTAGAACACAGAATAAGAATCTACGTTGATGCAATCGGCCAGTAAGAAGAGCTACATTTCAAGTTTTAGTTATCGATTAATGAATTATTGGGCGGTTTGGTGCCTTGGACCAGACCGAGGACCTTAAGATTTTGCATGAACCGAGGACTGGCAGCCAGGTAACACGAGAAATTGTGTAAAAATATGTAGTAAAAACCTAAGAAAATCTCCCGTTTCCGTCATTTACTATCGAATCGACATAACGCCAGATCGTCACATTGGTCGCTTTTCTCCCTGAAACGGTTACATTTATCGTCTGCAAGCCCTTGTCGCGTGATGCGGTATGCAGACACAGTACAAGCAGCACACTAGTACACAGAATAAGAATCTACGTTGATGCAATCGGCCAGTAAGAAGAGCTACATTTCAAGTTTTAGTTATCGAATAATGAATTATTGGGCGGTTTGGTGCCTTGGACCAGACCGAGGACCTTAAGATTTTGCATGAACCGAGGACTGGCAGCCAGGTAACACGAGAAATTGTATAAAGTGTTAATATGTAGTAAAAACCTAAGAAAATCTCCCGTTTCCGTCATTTACTATCGAATCGACATAACGCCAGATCGTCACAGTGGTCGCTTTTCTCTCTGAAACGGTTACATTTATCGTCTGCAAGCCCTTGTCGCGTGATGCGGTATGCAGAGTCACTACAAGCGGCATAGTAGAACACTGAAGAAGCATCGAAGTTTATGCAATCGCCCAGTAAGAAGAGCTACATTTCAAGTTTTAGTTATCGATTAATGAATTATTGGGCGGTTTGGTGCCTTGGACCAGACCGAGGACCTTAAGATTTTGCATGAACCGAGGACTGGCAGCCAGGTAACACGAGAAATTGTGTAAAGTGTTAATATGTAGTAAAAACCTAAGAAAATCTCCCGTTTCCGTCATTTACTATCGAATCGACATAACGCCAGATCGTCAAAGTGGTCGCTTTTCTCTCTGAAACGGTTACATTAATCGTCTGCAAACCCTTGTCGCGTGATGCGGTATGCAGAGTCACTACAAGCGGCATAGTAGAACACTGAAGAAGCATCCAAGTTTATGCAATCGCCCAGTAAGAAGAGCTACATTTCAAGTTTTAGTTATCGATTAATGAATTATTGGGCGGTTTGGTGCCTTGGACCAGACCGAGGACCTTAAGATTTTGCATGAACCGAGGACTGGCAGCCAGGTAACACGAGAAATTGTGTAAAGTGTTAATATGTAGTAAAAACCTAAGAAAATCTCCCGTTTCCGTCATTTACTATCGAATCGACATAACGCCAGATCGTCACAGTGGTCGCTTTTCTCTCTGAAACGGTTACATTTATCGTCTGCAAGCCGTTGTCGCGTGATGCGGTATGCAGACACAGTACAAGCAGCACACTAGAACACAGAATAAGAATCTACGTTGATGCAATCGGCCAGTAAGAAGAGCTACATTTCAAGTTTTAGTTATCGATTAATGAATTATTGGGCGGTTTGGTGCCTTGGACCAGACCGAGGACCTTAAGATTTTGCATGAACCGAGGACTGGCAGCCAGGTAACACGAGAAATTGTGTAAAGTGTTAATATGTAGTAAAAACCTAAGAAAATCTCCCGTTTCCGTCATTTACTATCGAATCGACATAACGCCAGATCGTCACAGTGGTCGCTTTTCTCTCTGAAACGGTTACATTTATCGTCTGCAAGCCCTTGTCGCGTGATGCGGTATGCAGAGTCACTACAAGCGGCATAGTAGAACACTGAAGAAGCATCTAAGTTTATGCAATCGGCCAGTAAGAAGAGCTACATTTCAAGATTTAGTTATCGATTAATGAATTATTGGGCGGTTTGGTGCCTTGGACCAGACCGAGGACCTTAAGATTTTGCATGAACCGAGGACTGGCAGCCAGGTAACACGAGAAATTGTGTAAAGTGTTAATATGTAGTAAAAACCTAAGAAAATCTCCCGTTTCCGTCATTTACTATCGAATCGACATAACGCCAGATCGTCACAGTGGTCGCTTTTCTCTCTGAAACGGTTACATTTATCGTCTGCAAGCCCTTGTCGCGTGATGCGGTATGCAGAGTCACTACAAGCGGCATAGTAGAACACTGAAGAAGCATCTAAGTTTATGCAATCGCCCAGTAAGAAGAGCTACATTTCAAGTTTTAGTTATCGATTAATGAATTATTGGGCGGTTTGGTGCCTTGGACCAGACCGAGGACCTTAAGATTTTGCATGAACCGAGGACTGGCAGCCAGGTAACACGAGAAATTGTGTAAAGTGTTAATATGTAGTAAAAACCTAAGAAAATCTCCCGTTTCCGTCATTTACTATCGAATCGACATAACGCCAGATCGTCACAGTGGTCGCTTTTCTCTCTGAAACGGTTACATTTATCGTCTGCAAGCCGTTGTCGCGTGATGCGGTATGCAGACACAGTACAAGCAGCACACTAGAACACAGAATAAGAATCTACGTTGATGCAATCGACCAGTAAGAAGAGCTACATTTCAAGTTTTAGTTATCGATTAATGAATTATTGGGCGGTTTGGTGCCTTGGACCAGACCGAGGACCTTAAGATTTTGCATGAACCGAGGACTGGCAGCCAGGTAACACGAGAAATTGTGTAAAGTGTTAATATGTAGTAAAAACCCAAGAAAATCTCCCGTTTCCGTCATTTACTATCGAATCGACATAACGCCAGATCGTCACATTGGTCGCTTTTCTCTCTGAAACGGTTACATTTATCGTCTGCAAGCCGTTGTCGCGTGATGCGGTATGCAGACACAGTACAAGCAGCACACTAGAACACAGAATAAGAATCTACGTTGATGCAATCGGCCAGTAAGAAGAGCTACATTTCAAGTTTTAGTTATCGATTAATGAATTATTGGGCGGTTTGGTGCCTTGGACCAGACCGAGGACCTTAAGATTTTGCATGAACCGAGGACTGGCAGCCAGGTAACACGAGAAATTGTGTAAAAATATGTAGTAAAAACCTAAGAAAATCTCCCGTTTCCGTCATTTACTATCGAATCGACATAACGCCAGATCGTCACATTGGTCGCTTTTCTCCCTGAAACGGTTACATTTATCGTCTGCAAGCCCTTGTCGCGTGATGCGGTATGCAGACACAGTACAAGCAGCACACTAGTACACAGAATAAGAATCTACGTTGATGCAATCGGCCAGTAAGAAGAGCTACATTTCAAGTTTTAGTTATCGAATAATGAATTATTGGGCGGTTTGGTGCCTTGGACCAGACCGAGGACCTTAAGATTTTGCATGAACCGAGGACTGGCAGCCAGGTAACACGAGAAATTGTATAAAGTGTTAATATGTAGTAAAAACCTAAGAAAATCTCCCGTTTCCGTCATTTACTATCGAATCGACATAACGCCAGATCGTCACAGTGGTCGCTTTTCTCTCTGAAACGGTTACATTTATCGTCTGCAAGCCCTTGTCGCGTGATGCGGTATGCAGAGTCACTACAAGCGGCATAGTAGAACACTGAAGAAGCATCGAAGTTTATGCAATCGCCCAGTAAGAAGAGCTACATTTCAAGTTTTAGTTATCGATTAATGAATTATTCGGCGGTTTGGTGCCTTGGACCAGACCGAGGAGCTTAAGATTTTGCATGAACCGAGGACTGGCAGCCAGGTAACACGAGAAATTGTGTAAAGTGTTAATATGTAGTAAAAACCTAAGAAAATCTCCCGTTTCCGTCATTTACTATCGAATCGACATAACGCCAGATCGTCAAAGTGGTCGCTTTTCTCTCTGAAACGGATACATTAATCGTCTGCAAACCCTTGTCGCGTGATGCGGTATGCAGAGTCACTACAAGCGGCATAGTAGAACACTGAAGAAGCATCGAAGTTTATGCAATCGCCCAGTAAGAAGAGCTACATTTCAAGTTTTAGTTATCGATTAATGAATTATTGGGCGGTTTGGTGCCTTGAACCAGACCGAGGACCTTAAGATTTTGCATGAACCGAGGACTGGCAGCCAGGTAACACGAGAAATTGTGTAAAGTGTTAATATGTAGTAAAAACCTAAGAAAATCTCCCGTTTCCGTCATTTACTATCGAATCGACATAACGCCAGATCGTCACAGTGGTCGCTTTTCTCTCTGAAACGGTTACATTTATCGTCTGCAAGCCGTTGTCGCGTGATGCGGTATGCAGACACAGTACAAGCAGCACACTAGAACACAGAATAAGAATCTACGTTGATGCAATCGGCCAGTAAGAAGAGCTACATTTCAAGTTTTAGTTATCGATTAATGAATTATTGGGCGGTTTGGTGCCTTGGACCAGACCGAGGACCTTAAGATTTTGCATGAACCGAGGACTGGCAGCCAGGTAACACGAGAAATTGTGTAAAGTGTTAATATGTAGTAAAAACCTAAGAAAATCTCCCGTTTCCGTCATTTACTATCGAATCGACATAACGCCAGATCGTCACAGTGGTCGCTGTTCTCTCTGAAGCGGTTACATTTATCGTCTGCAAGCCCTTGTCGCGTGATGCGGTATGCAGAGTCACTACAAGCGGCATAGTAGAACACTGAAGAAGCATCTAAGTTTATGCAATCGCCCAGTAAGAAGAGCTACATTTCAAGTTTTAGTTATCGATTAATGAATTATTGGGCGGTTTGGTGCCTTGGACCAGACCGAGGACCTTAAGATTTTGCATGAACCGAGGACTGGCAGCCAGGTAACACGAGAAATTGTGTAAAGTGTTAATATGTAGTAAAAACCTAAGAAAATCTCCCGTTTCCGTCATTTACTATCGAATCGACATAACGCCAGATCGTCACAGTGGTCGCTTTTCTCTCTGAAACGGTTACATTTATCGTCTGCAAGCCGTTGTCGCGTGATGCGGTATGCAGACACAGTACAAGCAGCACACTAGAACACAGAATAAGAATCTACGTTGATGCAATCGACCAGTAAGAAGAGCTACATTTCAAGTTTTAGTTATCGATTAATGAATTATTGGGCGGTTTGGTGCCTTGGACCAGACCGAGGACCTTAAGATTTTGCATGAACCGAGGACTGGCAGCCAGGTAACACGAGAAATTGTGTAAAGTGTTAATATGTAGTAAAAACCCAAGAAAATCTCCCGTTTCCGTCATTTACTATCGAATAGACATAACGCCAGATCGTCACATTGGTCGCTTTTCTCTCTGAAACGGTTACATTTATCGTCTGCAAGCCCTTGTCGCGTGATGCGGTATGCAGAGTCACTACAAGCCGCATAGTAGAACACTGAAGAAGCATCTAAGTTTATGCAATCGGCCAGTAAGAAGAGCTACATTTCAAGTTTTAGTTATCGATTAATGAATTATTGGGCGGTTTGGTGCCTTGGACCAGACCGAGGACCTTAAGATTTTGCATGAACCGAGGACTGGCAGCCAGGTAACACGAGAAATTGTGTAAAGTGTTAATATGTAGTAAAAACCCAAGAAAATCTCCCTTTTCCGTCATTTACTATCGAATCGACATAACGCCAGATCGTCACAGTGGTCGCTTTTCTCTCTGAAACGGTTACATTTATCGTCTGCAAGCCCTTGTCGCGTGATGCGGTATGCAGAGTCACTACAAGCGGCATAGTAGAACACTGAAGAAGCATCTAAGTTTATGCAATCGCCCAGTAAGAAGAGCTACATTTCAAGTTTTAGTTATCGATTAATGAATTATTGGACGGTTTGGTGCCTTGGACCAGACCGAGGACCTTAAGATTTTGCATGAAACGAGGACTGGCAGCCAGGTAACACGAGAAATTGTGTAAAGTGTTAATATGTAGTAAAAACCCAAGAAAATCTCCCGTTTCCGTCATTTACTATCGAATCGACATAACGCCAGATCGTCACATTGGTCGCTTTTCTCTCTGGAACGGTTACATTTATCGTCTGCAAGCCCTTGTCGCGTGATGCGGTATGCAGAGTCACTACAAGCGGCATAGTAGAACACTGAAGAAGCATCTAAGTTTATGCAATCGCCCAGTAAGAAGAGCTACATTTCAAGTTTTAGTTATCGATTAATGAATTATTGGGCTGTTTGGTGCCTTGGACCAGACCGAGGACCTTAAGATTTTGCATGAAACGAGGACTGGCAGCCAGGTAACACGAGAAATTGTGTAAAGTGTTAATATGTAGTAAAAACCTAAGAAAATCTCCCGTTTCCGTCATTAACTATCGAATCGTTATAACGCCAGATCGTCACAGTGGTCGCTTTTCTCTCTGAAACGGTTACATTTATCGTCTGCAAGCCGTTGTCGCGTGATGCGGTATGCAGACACAGTACAAGCAGCAAACTAGAACACAGAATAAGAATCTACGTTGATGCAATCGGCCAGTAAGAAGAGCTACATTTCAAGTTTTAGTTATCGATTAATGAATTATTGGGCGGTTTGGTGCCTTGGACCAGACCGAGGACCATAAGATTTTGCATGAACCGAGGACTGGCAGCCAGGTAACACGAGAAATTGTGTAAAGTGTTAATATGTAGTAAAAACCTAAGAAAATCTCCCGTTTCCGTCATATACTATCGAATCGACATAACGCCTGATCGTCACAGTGGTCGCTTTTCTCTCTGAAACGGTTACATTTATCGTCTGCAAGCCCTTGTCGCGTGATGCGGTATGCAGACACAGTACAAGCAGCACACTAGAACACAGAATAAGAATCTACGTTGATGCAATCGGCCAGTAAGAAGAGCTACATTTCAAGTTTTAGTTATCGATTAATGAATTATTGGGCGGTTTGGTGCCTTGGACCAGACCGAGGACCTTAAGATTTTGCATGAACCGAGGACTGGCAGCCAGGTAACACGAGAAATTGTGTAAAGTGTTAATATGTAGTAAAAACCTAAGAAAATCTCCCGTTTCCGTCATTTACTATCGAATCGACATAACGCCAGATCGTCACATTGGTCGCTTTTCTCTCTGAAACGGTTACATTTATCGTCTGCAAGCCCTTGTCGCGTGATGCGGTATGCAGACACAGTACAAGCAGCACACTAGAACACAGAATAAGAATCTACGTTGATGCAATCGGCCAGTAAGAAGAGCTACATTTCAAGTTTTAGTTATCGATTAATGAATTATTGGGCGGTTTGGTGCCTTGGACCAGACCGAGGACCTTAAGATTTTGCATGAACCGAGGACTGGCAGCCAGGTAACACGAGAAATTGTGTAAAAATATGTAGTAAAAACCTAAGAAAATCTCCCGTTTCCGTCATTTACTATCGAATCGACATAACGCCAGATCGTCACATTGGTCGCTTTTCTCCCTGAAACGGTTACATTTATCGTCTGCAAGCCCTTGTCGCGTGATGCGGTATGCAGACACAGTACAAGCAGCACACTAGTACACAGAATAAGAATCTACGTTGATGCAATCGGCCAGTAAGAAGAGCTACATTTCAAGTTTTAGTTATCGAATAATGAATTATTGGGCGGTTTGGTGCCTTGGACCAGACCGAGGACCTTAAGATTTTGCATGAACCGAGGACTGGCAGCCAGGTAACACGAGAAATTGTATAAAGTGTTAATATGTAGTAAAAACCTAAGAAAATCTCCCGTTTCCGTCATTTACTATCGAATCGACATAACGCCAGATCGTCACAGTGGTCGCTTTTCTCTCTGAAACGGTTACATTTATCGTCTGCAAGCCCTTGTCGCGTGATGCGGTATGCAGAGTCACTACAAGCGGCATAGTAGAACACTGAAGAAGCATCGAAGTTTATGCAATCGCCCAGTAAGAAGAGCTACATTTCAAGTTTTAGTTATCGATTAATGAATTATTGGGCGGTTTGGTGCCTTGGACCAGACCGAGGAGCTTAAGATTTTGCATGAACCGAGGACTGGCAGCCAGGTAACACGAGAAATTGTGTAAAGTGTTAATATGTAGTAAAAACCTAAGAAAATCTCCCGTTTCCGTCATTTACTATCGAATCGACATAACGCCAGATCGTCAAAGTGGTCGCTTTTCTCTCTGAAACGGTTACATTAATCGTCTGCAAACCCTTGTCGCGTGATGCGGTATGCAGAGTCACTACAAGCGGCATAGTAGAACACTGAAGAAGCATCCAAGTTTATGCAATCGCCCAGTAAGAAGAGCTACATTTCAAGTTTTAGTTATCGATTAATGAATTATTGGGCGGTTTGGTGCCTTGGACCAGACCGAGGACCTTAAGATTTTGCATGAACCGAGGACTGGCAGCCAGGTAACACGAGAAATTGTGTAAAGTGTTAATATGTAGTAAAAACCTAAGAAAATCTCCCGTTTCCGTCATTTACTATCGAATCGACATAACGCCAGATCGTCACAGTGGTCGCTTTTCTCTCTGAAACGGTTACATTTATCGTCTGCAAGCCGTTGTCGCGTGATGCGGTATGCAGACACAGTACAAGCAGCACACTAGAACACAGAATAAGAATCTACGTTGATGCAATCGGCCAGTAAGAAGAGCTACATTTCAAGTTTTAGTTATCGATTAATGAATTATTGGGCGGTTTGGTGCCTTGGACCAGACCGAGGACCTTAAGATTTTGCATGAACCGAGGACTGGCAGCCAGGTAACACGAGAAATTGTGTAAAGTGTTAATATGTAGTAAAAACCTAAGAAAATCTCCCGTTTCCGTCATTTACTATCGAATCGACATAACGCCAGATCGTCACAGTGGTCGCTTTTCTCTCTGAAACGGTTACATTTATCGTCTGCAAGCCCTTGTCGCGTGATGCGGTATGCAGAGTCACTACAAGCGGCATAGTAGAACACTGAAGAAGCATCTAAGTTTATGCAATCGGCCAGTAAGAAGAGCTACATTTCAAGATTTAGTTATCGATTAATGAATTATTGGGCGGTTTGGTGCCTTGGACCAGACCGAGGACCTTAAGATTTTGCATGAACCGAGGACTGGCAGCCAGGTAACACGAGAAATTGTGTAAAGTGTTAATATGTAGTAAAAACCTAAGAAAATCTCCCGTTTCCGTCATTTACTATCGAATCGACATAACGCCAGATCGTCACAGTGGTCGCTTTTCTCTCTGAAACGGTTACATTTATCGTCTGCAAGCCCTTGTCGCGTGATGCGGTATGCAGAGTCACTACAAGCGGCATAGTAGAACACTGAAGAAGCATCTAAGTTTATGCAATCGCCCAGTAAGAAGAGCTACATTTCAAGTTTTAGTTATCGATTAATGAATTATTGGGCGGTTTGGTGCCTTGGACCAGACCGAGGACCTTAAGATTTTGCATGAACCGAGGACTGGCAGCCAGGTAACACGAGAAATTGTGTAAAGTGTTAATATGTAGTAAAAACCTAAGAAAATCTCCCGTTTCCGTCATTTACTATCGAATCGACATAACGCCAGATCGTCACAGTGGTCGCTTTTCTCTCTGAAACGGTTACATTTATCGTCTGCAAGCCGTTGTCGCGTGATGCGGTATGCAGACACAGTACAAGCAGCACACTAGAACACAGAATAAGAATCTACGTTGATGCAATCGGCCAGTAAGAAGAGCTACATTTCAAGTTTTAGTTATCGATTAATGAATTATTGGGCGGTTTGGTGCCTTGGACCAGACCGAGGACCTTAAGATTTTGCATGAACCGAGGACTGGCAGCCAGGTAACACGAGAAATTGTGTAAAGTGTTAATATGTAGTAAAAACCTAAGAAAATCTCCCGTTTCCGTCATTTACTATCGAATCGACATAACGCCAGATCGTCACAGTGGTCGCTTTTCTCTCTGAAACGGTTACATTTATCGTCTGCAAGCCCTTGTCGCGTGATGCGGTATGCAGAGTCACTACAAGCGGCATAGTAGAACACTGAAGAAGCATCTAAGTTTATGCAATCGGCCAGTAAGAAGAGCTACATTTCAAGATTTAGTTATCGATTAATGAATTATTGGGCGGTTTGGTGCCTTGGACCAGACCGAGGACCTTAAGATTTTGCATGAACCGAGGACTGGCAGCCAGGTAACACGAGAAATTGTGTAAAGTGTTAATATGTAGTAAAAACCTAAGAAAATCTCCCGTTTCCGTCATTTACTATCGAATCGACATAACGCCAGATCGTCACAGTGGTCGCTTTTCTCTCTGAAACGGTTACATTTATCGTCTGCAAGCCCTTGTCGCGTGATGCGGTATGCAGAGTCACTACAAGCGGCATAGTAGAACACTGAAGAAGCATCTAAGTTTATGCAATCGCCCAGTAAGAAGAGCTACATTTCAAGTTTTAGTTATCGATTAATGAATTATTGGGCGGTTTGGTGCCTTGGACCAGACCGAGGACCTTAAGATTTTGCATGAACCGAGGACTGGCAGCCAGGTAACACGAGAAATTGTGTAAAGTGTTAATATGTAGTAAAAACCCAAGAAAATCTCCCGTTTCCGTCATTTACTATCGAATCGACATAACGCCAGATCGTCACAGTGGTCGCTTTTCTCTCTGAAACGGTTACATTTATCGTCTGCAAGCCCTTGTCGCGTGATGCGGTATGCAGAGTCACTACAAGCGGCATAGTAGAACACTGAAGAAGCATCTAAGTTTATGCAATCGCCCAGTAAGAAGAGCTACATTTCAAGTTTTAGTTATCGATTAATGAATTATTGGACGGTTTGGTGCCTTGGACCAGACCGAGGACCTTAAGATTTTGCATGAAACGAGGACTGGCAGCCAGGTAACACGAGAAATTGTGTAAAGTGTTAATATGTAGTAAAAACCTAAGAAAATCTCCCGTTTCCGTCATTAACTATCGAATCGTTATAACGCCAGATCGTCACAGTGGTCGCTTTTCTCTCTGAAACGGTTACATTTATCGTCTGCAAGCCGTTGTCGCGTGATGCGGTATGCAGACACAGTACAAGCAGCAAACTAGAACACAGAATAAGAATCTACGTTGATGCAATCGGCCAGTAAGAAGAGCTACATTTCAAGTTTTAGTTATCGATTAATGAATTATTGGGCGGTTTGGTGCCTTGGACCAGACCGAGGACCATAAGATTTTGCATGAACCGAGGACTGGCAGCCAGGTAACACGAGAAATTGTGTAAAGTGTTAATATGTAGTAAAAACCTAAGAAAATCTCCCGTTTCCGTCATATACTATCGAATCGACATAACGCCTGATCGTCACAGTGGTCGCTTTTCTCTCTGAAACGGTTACATTTATCGTCTGCAAGCCCTTGTCGCGTGATGCGGTATGCAGACACAGTACAAGCAGCACACTAGAACACAGAATAAGAATCTACGTTGATGCAATCGGCCAGTAAGAAGAGCTACATTTCAAGTTTTAGTTATCGATTAATGAATTATTGGGCGGTTTGGTGCCTTGGACCAGACCGAGGACCTTAAGATTTTGCATGAACCGAGGACTGGCAGCCAGGTAACACGAGAAATTGTGTAAAGTGTTAATATGTAGTAAAAACCTAAGAAAATCTCCCGTTTCCGTCATTTACTATCGAATCGACATAACGCCAGATCGTCACATTGGTCGCTTTTCTCTCTGAAACGGTTACATTTATCGTCTGCAAGCCCTTGTCGCGTGATGCGGTATGCAGACACAGTACAAGCAGCACACTAGAACACAGAATAAGAATCTACGTTGATGCAATCGGCCAGTAAGAAGAGCTACATTTCAAGTTTTAGTTATCGATTAATGAATTATTGGGCGGTTTGGTGCCTTGGACCAGACCGAGGACCTTAAGATTTTGCATGAACCGAGGACTGGCAGCCAGGTAACACGAGAAATTGTGTAAAAATATGTAGTAAAAACCTAAGAAAATCTCCCGTTTCCGTCATTTACTATCGAATCGACATAACGCCAGATCGTCACATTGGTCGCTTTTCTCCCTGAAACGGTTACATTTATCGTCTGCAAGCCCTTGTCGCGTGATGCGGTATGCAGACACAGTACAAGCAGCACACTAGTACACAGAATAAGAATCTACGTTGATGCAATCGGCCAGTAAGAAGAGCTACATTTCAAGTTTTAGTTATCGAATAATGAATTATTGGGCGGTTTGGTGCCTTGGACCAGACCGAGGACCTTAAGATTTTGCATGAACCGAGGACTGGCAGCCAGGTAACACGAGAAATTGTATAAAGTGTTAATATGTAGTAAAAACCTAAGAAAATCTCCCGTTTCCGTCATTTACTATCGAATCGACATAACGCCAGATCGTCACAGTGGTCGCTTTTCTCTCTGAAACGGTTACATTTATCGTCTGCAAGCCCTTGTCGCGTGATGCGGTATGCAGAGTCACTACAAGCGGCATAGTAGAACACTGAAGAAGCATCGAAGTTTATGCAATCGCCCAGTAAGAAGAGCTACATTTCAAGTTTTAGTTATCGATTAATGAATTATTGGGCGGTTTGGTGCCTTGGACCAGACCGAGGAGCTTAAGATTTTGCATGAACCGAGGACTGGCAGCCAGGTAACACGAGAAATTGTGTAAAGTGTTAATATGTAGTAAAAACCTAAGAAAATCTCCCGTTTCCGTCATTTACTATCGAATCGACATAACGCCAGATCGTCAAAGTGGTCGCTTTTCTCTCTGAAACGGTTACATTAATCGTCTGCAAACCCTTGTCGCGTGATGCGGTATGCAGAGTCACTACAAGCGGCATAGTAGAACACTGAAGAAGCATCCAAGTTTATGCAATCGCCCAGTAAGAAGAGCTACATTTCAAGTTTTAGTTATCGATTAATGAATTATTGGGCGGTTTGGTGCCTTGGACCAGACCGAGGACCTTAAGATTTTGCATGAACCGAGGACTGGCAGCCAGGTAACACGAGAAATTGTGTAAAGTGTTAATATGTAGTAAAAACCTAAGAAAATCTCCCGTTTCCGTCATTTACTATCGAATCGACATAACGCCAGATCGTCACAGTGGTCGCTTTTCTCTCTGAAACGGTTACATTTATCGTCTGCAAGCCGTTGTCGCGTGATGCGGTATGCAGACACAGTACAAGCAGCACACTAGAACACAGAATAAGAATCTACGTTGATGCAATCGGCCAGTAAGAAGAGCTACATTTCAAGTTTTAGTTATCGATTAATGAATTATTGGGCGGTTTGGTGCCTTGGACCAGACCGAGGACCTTAAGATTTTGCATGAACCGAGGACTGGCAGCCAGGTAACACGAGAAATTGTGTAAAGTGTTAATATGTAGTAAAAACCTAAGAAAATCTCCCGTTTCCGTCATTTACTATCGAATCGACATAACGCCAGATCGTCACAGTGGTCGCTTTTCTCTCTGAAACGGTTACATTTATCGTCTGCAAGCCCTTGTCGCGTGATGCGGTATGCAGAGTCACTACAAGCGGCATAGTAGAACACTGAAGAAGCATCTAAGTTTATGCAATCGGCCAGTAAGAAGAGCTACATTTCAAGATTTAGTTATCGATTAATGAATTATTGGGCGGTTTGGTGCCTTGGACCAGACCGAGGACCTTAAGATTTTGCATGAACCGAGGACTGGCAGCCAGGTAACACGAGAAATTGTGTAAAGTGTTAATATGTAGTAAAAACCTAAGAAAATCTCCCGTTTCCGTCATTTACTATCGAATCGACATAACGCCAGATCGTCACAGTGGTCGCTTTTCTCTCTGAAACGGTTACATTTATCGTCTGCAAGCCCTTGTCGCGTGATGCGGTATGCAGAGTCACTACAAGCGGCATAGTAGAACACTGAAGAAGCATCTAAGTTTATGCAATCGCCCAGTAAGAAGAGCTACATTTCAAGTTTTAGTTATCGATTAATGAATTATTGGGCGGTTTGGTGCCTTGGACCAGACCGAGGACCTTAAGATTTTGCATGAACCGAGGACTGGCAGCCAGGTAACACGAGAAATTGTGTAAAGTGTTAATATGTAGTAAAAACCTAAGAAAATCTCCCGTTTCCGTCATTTACTATCGAATCGACATAACGCCAGATCGTCACAGTGGTCGCTTTTCTCTCTGAAACGGTTACATTTATCGTCTGCAAGCCGTTGTCGCGTGATGCGGTATGCAGACACAGTACAAGCAGCACACTAGAACACAGAATAAGAATCTACGTTGATGCAATCGACCAGTAAGAAGAGCTACATTTCAAGTTTTAGTTATCGATTAATGAATTATTGGGCGGTTTGGTGCCTTGGACCAGACCGAGGACCTTAAGATTTTGCATGAACCGAGGACTGGCAGCCAGGTAACACGAGAAATTGTGTAAAGTGTTAATATGTAGTAAAAACCCAAGAAAATCTCCCGTTTCCGTCATTTACTATCGAATCGACATAACGCCAGATCGTCACATTGGTCGCTTTTCTCTCTGAAACGGTTACATTTATCGTCTGCAAGCCGTTGTCGCGTGATGCGGTATGCAGACACAGTACAAGCAGCACACTAGAACACAGAATAAGAATCTACGTTGATGCAATCGGCCAGTAAGAAGAGCTACATTTCAAGTTTTAGTTATCGATTAATGAATTATTGGGCGGTTTGGTGCCTTGGACCAGACCGAGGACCTTAAGATTTTGCATGAACCGAGGACTGGCAGCCAGGTAACACGAGAAATTGTGTAAAAATATGTAGTAAAAACCTAAGAAAATCTCCCGTTTCCGTCATTTACTATCGAATCGACATAACGCCAGATCGTCACATTGGTCGCTTTTCTCCCTGAAACGGTTACATTTATCGTCTGCAAGCCCTTGTCGCGTGATGCGGTATGCAGACACAGTACAAGCAGCACACTAGTACACAGAATAAGAATCTACGTTGATGCAATCGGCCAGTAAGAAGAGCTACATTTCAAGTTTTAGTTATCGAATAATGAATTATTGGGCGGTTTGGTGCCTTGGACCAGACCGAGGACCTTAAGATTTTGCATGAACCGAGGACTGGCAGCCAGGTAACACGAGAAATTGTATAAAGTGTTAATATGTAGTAAAAACCTAAGAAAATCTCCCGTTTCCGTCATTTACTATCGAATCGACATAACGCCAGATCGTCACAGTGGTCGCTTTTCTCTCTGAAACGGTTACATTTATCGTCTGCAAGCCCTTGTCGCGTGATGCGGTATGCAGAGTCACTACAAGCGGCATAGTAGAACACTGAAGAAGCATCGAAGTTTATGCAATCGCCCAGTAAGAAGAGCTACATTTCAAGTTTTAGTTATCGATTAATGAATTATTGGGC
Source organism: Schistocerca cancellata (assembly GCF_023864275.1). NCBI lineage: Eukaryota > Metazoa > Arthropoda > Insecta > Orthoptera > Acrididae > Schistocerca > Schistocerca cancellata. Next base: position 2,352,854 of record NW_026047135.1, read on the forward strand.
GGTTTGGTGCCTTGGACCAGACCGAGGAGCTTAAGATTTTGCATGAACCGAGGACTGGCAGCCAGGTAACACGAGAAATTGTGTAAAGTGTTAATATGTAGTAAAAACCTAAGAAAATCTCCCGTTTCCGTCATTTACTATCGAATCGACATAACGCCAGATCGTCAAAGTGGTCGCTTTTCTCTCTGAAACGGATACATTAATCGTCTGCAAACCCTTGTCGCGTGATGCGGTATGCAGAGTCACTACAAGCGGCATAGTAGAACACTGAAGAAGCATCGAAGTTTATGCAATCGCCCAGTAAGAAGAGCTACATTTCAAGTTTTAGTTATCGATTAATGAATTATTGGGCGGTTTGGTGCCTTGGACCAGACCGAGGACCTTAAGATTTTGCATGAACCGAGGACTGGCAGCCAGGTAACACGAGAAATTGTGTAAAGTGTTAATATGTAGTAAAAACCTAAGAAAATCTCCCGTTTCCGTCATTTACTATCGAATCGACATAACGCCAGATCGTCACAGTGGTCGCTTTTCTCTCTGAAACGGTTACATTTATCGTCTGCAAGCCGTTGTCGCGTGATGCGGTATGCAGACACAGTACAAGCAGCACACTAGAACACAGAATAAGAATCTACGTTGATGCAATCGGCCAGTAAGAAGAGCTACATTTCAAGTTTTAGTTATCGATTAATGAATTATTGGGCGGTTTGGTGCCTTGGACCAGACCGAGGACCTTAAGATTTTGCATGAACCGAGGACTGGCAGCCAGGTAACACGAGAAAATGTGTAAAGTGTTAATATGTAGTAAAAACCTAAGAAAATCTCCCGTCATTTACTATCGAATCGACATAACGCCAGATCGTCACAGTGGTCGCTTTTCTCTCTGAAACGGTTACATTTATCGTCTGCAAGACCTTGTCGCGTGATGCGGTATGCAGAGTCACTACAAGCGGCATAGTAGAACACTGAAGAAGCATCTAAGTTTATGCAATCGCCCAGTAAGAAGAGCTACATTTCAAGTTTTAGTTATCGATTAATGAATTATTGGGCGGTTTGGTGCCTTGGACCAGACCGAGGACCTTAAGATTTTGCATGAACCGAGGACTGGCAGCCAGGTAACACGAGAAATTGTGTAAAGTGTTAATATGTAGTAAAAACCTAAGAAAATCTCCCGTTTCCGTCATTTACTATCGAATCGACATAACGCCAGATCGTCACAGTGGTCGCTTTTCTCTCTGAAACGGTTACATTTATCGTCTGCAAGCCGTTGTCGCGTGATGCGGTATGCAGACACAGTACAAGCAGCACACTAGAACACAGAATAAGAATCTACGTTGATGCAATCGACCAGTAAGAAGAGCTACATTTCAAGTTTTAGTTATCGATTAATGAATTATTGGGCGGTTTGGTGCCTTGGACCAGACCGAGGACCTTAAGATTTTGCATGAACCGAGGACTGGCAGCCAGGTAACACGAGAAATTGTGTAAAGTGTTAATATGTAGTAAAAACCCAAGAAAATCTCCCGTTTCCGTCATTTACTATCGAATAGACATAACGCCAGATCGTCACATTGGTCGCTTTTCTCTCTGAAACGGTTACATTTATCGTCTGCAAGCCCTTGTCGCGTGATGCGGTATGCAGAGTCACTACAAGCCGCATAGTAGAACACTGAAGAAGCATCTAAGTTTATGCAATCGGCCAGTAAGAAGAGCTACATTTCAAGTTTTAGTTATCGATTAATGAATTATTGGGCGGTTTGGTGCCTTGGACCAGACCGAGGACCTTAAGATTTTGCATGAACCGAGGACTGGCAGCCAGGTAACACGAGAAATTGTGTAAAGTGTTAATATGTAGTAAAAACCCAAGAAAATCTCCCTTTTCCGTCATTTACTATCGAATCGACATAACGCCAGATCGTCACAGTGGTCGATTTTCTCTTTGAAACGGTTACATTTATCGTCTGCAAGCCGTTGTCGCGTGATGCGGTTTGCAGACACAGTACAAGCAGCACACTAGAACACAGAATAAGAATCTACGTTGATGCAATCGGCCAGTAAGAAGAGCTACATTTCAAGTTTTAGTTATCGATTAATGAATTATTGGGCGGTTTGGTGCCTTGGACCAGACCGAGGACCTTAAGATTTTGCATGAACCGAGGACTGGCAGCCAGGTAACACGAGAAATTGTGTAAAGTGTTAATATGTAGTAAAAACCTAAGAAAATCTCCCGTTTCCGTCATTTACTATCGAATCGACATAACGCCAGATCGTCACAGTGGTCGCTTTTCTCTCTGAAACGGTTACATTTATCGTCTGCAAGCCCTTGTCGCGTGATGCGGTATGCAGAGTCACTACAAGCGGCATAGTAGAACACTGAAGAAGCATCTAAGTTTATGCAATCGCCCAGTAAGAAGAGCTACATTTCAAGTTTTAGTTATCGATTAATGAATTATTGGACGGTTTGGTGCCTTGGACCAGACCGAGGACCTTAAGATTTTGCATGAAACGAGGACTGGCAGCCAGGTAACACGAGAAATTGTGTAAAGTGTTAATATGTAGTAAAAACCCAAGAAAATCTCCCGTTTCCGTCATTTACTATCGAATCGACATAACGCCAGATCGTCACATTGGTCGCTTTTCTCTCTGAAACGGTTACATTTATCGTCTGCAAGCCCTTGTCGCGTGATGCGGTATGCAGAGTCACTACAAGCGGCATAGTAGAACACTGAAGAAGCATCTAAGTTTATGCAATCGCCCAGTAAGAAGAGCTACATTTCAAGTTTTAGTTATCGATTAATGAATTATTGGGCTGTTTGGTGCCTTGGACCAGACCGAGGACCTTAAGATTTTGCATGAACCGAGGACTGGCAGCCAGGTAACACGAGAAATTGTGTAAAAATATGTAGTAAAAACCTAAGAAAATCTCCCGTTTCCGTCATTTACTATCGAATCGACATAACGCCAGATCGTCGCAGTGGTCGCTTTTCTCTCTGAAACGGTTACATTTATCGTCTGCAAGCCCTTGTCGCGTGATGCGGTATGCAGAGTCACTACAAGCGGCATAGTAGAACACTGAAGAAGCATCTAAGTTTATGCAATCGCCCAGTAAGAAGAGCTACATTTCAAGTTTTAGTTATCGATTAATGAATTATTGGGCGGTTTGGTGCTTGGACCAGACCGAGGACCTTAAGATTTTGCATGAACCGAGGACTGGCCGCCAGGTAACACGAGAAATTGTGTAAAGTATTAATATGTAGTAAAAACCTAAGAAAATCTCCCGTTTCCGTCATTTACTATCGAATCGTCATAACGCCATATCGTCACAGTGGTCGCTTTTCTCTCTGAAACGGTTACATTTATCGTCTGCAAGCCGTTGTCGCGTGATGCGGTATGCAGACACAGTACAAGCAGCACACTAGAACACAGAATAAGAATCTACGTTGATGCAATCGGCCAGTAAGAAGAGCTACATTTCAAGTTTTAGTTATCGATTAATGAATTATTGGGCGGTTTGGTGCCTTGGACCAGACCGAGGACCTTAAGATTTTGCATGAACCGAGGACTGGCAGCCAGGTAACACGAGAAATTGTGTAAAGTGTTAATATGTAGTAAAAACCTAAGAAAATCTCCCGTTTCCGTCATTTACTATCGAATCGACATAACGCCAGATCGTCACAGTGGCCGCTTTTCTCTCTGAAACGGTTACATTTATCGTCTGCAAGCCCTTGTCGCGTGATGCGGTATGCAGAGTCACTACAAGCGGCATAGTAGAACACTGAAGAAGCATCTAAGTTTATGCAATCGGCCAGTAAGAAGAGCTACATTTCAAGTTTTAGTTATCGATTAATGAATTATTGGGCGGTTTGGTGCCTTGGACCAGACCGAGGACCTTAAGATTTTGCATGAACCGAGGACTGGCAGCCAGGTAACACGAGAAATTGTGTAAAGTGTTAATATGTAGTAAAAACCCAAGAAAATCTCCCGTTTCCGTCATTTACTATCGAATAGACATAACGCCAGATCGTCACATTGGTCGCTTTTCTCTCTGAAACGGTTACATTTATCGTCTGCAAGCCCTTGTCGCGTGATGCGGTATGCAGAGTCACTACAAGCCGCATAGTAGAACACTGAAGAAGCATCTAAGTTTATGCAATCGGCCAGTAAGAAGAGCTACATTTCAAGTTTTAGTTATCGATTAATGAATTATTGGGCGGTTTGGTGCCTTGGACCAGACCGAGGACCTTATGATTTTGCATGAACCGAGGACTGGCAGCCAGGTAACACGAGAAATTGTGTAAAGTGTTAATATGTAGTAAAAACCCAAGAAAATCTCCCTTTTCCGTCATTTACTATCGAATCGACATAACGCCAGATCGTCACAGTGGTCGCTTTTCTCTTTGAAACGGTTACATTTATCGTCTGCAAGCCGTTGTCGCGTGATGCGGTTTGCAGACACAGTACAAGCAGCACACTAGAACACAGAATAAGAATCTACGTTGATGCAATCGGCCAGTAAGAAGAGCTACATTTCAAGTTTTAGTTATCGATTAATGAATTATTGGGCGGTTTGGTGCCTTGGACCAGACCGAGGACCTTAAGATTTTGCATGAACCGAGGACTGGCAGCCAGGTAACACGAGAAATTGTGTAAAGTGTTAATATGTAGTAAAAACCTAAGAAAATCTCCCGTTTCCGTCATTTACTATCGAATCGACATAACGCCAGATCGTCACAGTGGTCGCTTTTCTCTCTGAAACGGTTACATTTATCGTCTGCAAGCCCTTGTCGCGTGATGCGGTATGCAGAGTCACTACAAGCGGCATAGTAGAACACTGAAGAAGCATCTAAGTTTATGCAATCGCCCAGTAAGAAGAGCTACATTTCAAGTTTTAGTTATCGATTAATGAATTATTGGACGGTTTGGTGCCTTGGACCAGACCGAGGACCTTAAGATTTTGCATGAAACGAGGACTGGCAGCCAGGTAACACGAGAAATTGTGTAAAGTGTTAATATGTAGTAAAAACCCAAGAAAATCTCCCGTTTCCGTCATTTACTATCGAATCGACATAACGCCAGATCGTCACATTGGTCGCTTTTCTCTCTGAAACGGTTACATTTATCGTCTGCAAGCCCTTGTCGCGTGATGCGGTATGCAGAGTCACTACAAGCGGCATAGTAGAACACTGAAGAAGCATCTAAGTTTATGCAATCGCCCAGTAAGAAGAGCTACATTTCAAGTTTTAGTTATCGATTAATGAATTATTGGGCTGTTTGGTGCCTTGGACCAGACCGAGGACCTTAAGATTTTGCATGAACCGAGGACTGGCAGCCAGGTAACACGAGAAATTGTGTAAAAATATGTAGTAAAAACCTAAGAAAATCTCCCGTTTCCGTCATTTACTATCGAATCGACATAACGCCAGATCGTCGCAGTGGTCGCTTTTCTCTCTGAAACGGTTACATTTATCGTCTGCAAGCCCTTGTCGCGTGATGCGGTATGCAGAGTCACTACAAGCGGCATAGTAGAACACTGAAGAAGCATCTAAGTTTATGCAATCGCCCAGTAAGAAGAGCTACATTTCAAGTTTTAGTTATCGATTAATGAATTATTGGGCGGTTTGGTGCTTGGACCAGACCGAGGACCTTAAGATTTTGCATGAACCGAGGACTGGCCGCCAGGTAACACGAGAAATTGTGTAAAGTATTAATATGTAGTAAAAACCTAAGAAAATCTCCCGTTTCCGTCATTTACTATCGAATCGTCATAACGCCATATCGTCACAGTGGTCGCTTTTCTCTCTGAAACGGTTACATTTATCGTCTGCAAGCCGTTGTCGCGTGATGCGGTATGCAGACACAGTACAAGCAGCACACTAGAACACAGAATAAGAATCTACGTTGATGCAATCGGCCAGTAAGAAGAGCTACATTTCAAGTTTTAGTTATCGATTAATGAATTATTGGGCGGTTTGGTGCCTTGGACCAGACCGAGGACCTTAAGATTTTGCATGAACCGAGGACTGGCAGCCAGGTAACACGAGAAATTGTGTAAAGTGTTAATATGTAGTAAAAACCTAAGAAAATCTCCCGTTTCCGTCATTTACTATCGAATCGACATAACGCCAGATCGTCACAGTGGCCGCTTTTCTCTCTGAAACGGTTACATTTATCGTCTGCAAGCCCTTGTCGCGTGATGCGGTATGCAGAGTCACTACAAGCGGCATAGTAGAACACTGAAGAAGCATCTAAGTTTATGCAATCGCCCAGTAAGAAGAGCTACATTTCAAGTTTTAGTTATCGATTAATGAATTATTGGGCTGTTTGGTGCCTTGGACCAGACCGAGGACCTTAAGATTTTGCATGAACCGAGGACTGGCAGCCAGGTAACACGAGAAATTGTGTAAAGTGTTAATATGTAGTAAAAACCTAAGAAAATCTCCCGTTTCCGTCATTTACTATCGAATCGACATAACGCCAGATCGTCACAGTGGTCGAGTTTCTCTCTGAAACGGTTACATTTATCGTCTGCAAGCCCTTGTCGCGTGATGCGGTATGCAGACACAGTACAAGCAGCACACTAGAACACAGAATAAGAATCTACGTTGATGCAATCGGCCAGTAAGAAGAGCTACATTTCAAGTTTTAGTTATCGATTAATGAATTATTGGGCGGTTTGGTGCCTTGGACCAGACCGAGGACCTTAAGATTTTGCATGAACCGAGGACTGGCAGCCAGGTAACACGAGAAATTGTGTAAAGTGTTAATATGTAGTAAAAACCTAAGAAAATCTCCCGTTTCCGTCATTTACTATCGAATCGACATAACGCCAGATCGTCACATTGGTCGCTTTTCTCTCTGAAACGGTTACATTTATCGCCTGCAAGCCGTTGTCGCGTGATGCGGTATGCAGACACAGTACAAGCAGCACACTAGAACACAGAATAAGAATCTACGTTGATGCAATCGGCCAGTAAGAAGAGCTACATTTCAAGTTTTAGTTATCGATTAATGAATTATTGGGCGGTTTGGTGCCTTGGACCAGACCGAGGACCTTAAGATTTTGCATGAACCGAGGACTGGCAGCCAGGTAACACGAGAAATTGTGTAAAGTGTTAATATGTAGTAAAAACCTAAGAAAATCTCCCGTTTCCGTCATTTACTATGAGAATCGACATAACGCCAGATCGTCACAGTGGTCGCTTTTCTCTCTGAAACGGTTACATTTATCGTCTGCAAGCCCTTGTCGCGTGATGCGGTATGCAGAGTCACTACAAGCGGCATAGTAGAACACAGAATAAGAATCTACGTTGATGCAATCGGCCAGTAAGAAGAGCTACATTTCAAGTTTTAGTTATCGATTAATGAATTATTGGGCGGTTTGATGCCTTGGACCAGACCGAGGACCTTAAGATTTTGCATGAACCGAGGACTGGCAGCCAGGTAACACGAGAAATTGTGTAAAGTGTTAATATGTAGTAAAAACCTAAGAAAATCTCCCGTTTCCGTCATTTACTATCGAATCGACATAACGCCAGATCGTCACATTGGTCGCTTTTCTCTCTGAAACGGTTACATTTATCGTCTGCAAGCCCTTGTCGCGTGATGCGGTATGCAGACACAGTACAAGCAGCACACTAGAACACAGAATAAGAATCTACGTTGATGCAATCGGCCAGTAAGAAGAGCTACATTTCAAGTTTTAGTTATCGATTAATGAATTATTGGGCGGTTTGGTGCCTTGGACGAGACCGAGGACCTTAAGATTTTGCATGAACCGAGGACTGGCAGCCAGGTAACACGAGAAATTGTGTAAAGTGTTAATATGTAGTAAAAATCTAAGAAAATCTCCCGTTTCCGTCATTTACTATCGAATCGACATAACGCCAGATCGTCACAGTGGTCGCTTTTCTCTCTGAAACGGTTACATTTATCGTCTGCAAGCCCTTGTCGCGTGATGCGGTATGCAGACACAGTACAAGCAGCACACTAGAACACAGAATAAGAATCTACGTTGATGCAATCGGCCAGTAAGAAGAGCTACATTTCAAGTTTTAGTTATCGATTAATGAATTATTGGGCGGTTTGGTGCCTTGGACCAGACCGAGGACCTTAAGATTTTGCATGAACCGAGGACTGGCAGCCAGGTAACACGAGAAATTGTGTAAAGTGTTAATATGTAGTAAAAACCTAAGAAAATCTCCCGTTTCCGTCATTTACTATCGAATCGACATAACGCCAGATCGTCACATTGGTCGCTTTTCTCTCTGAAATGGTTACATTTATCGTCTGCAAGCCGTTGTCGCGTGATGCGGTATGCAGACACAGTACAAGCAGCACACTAGAACACAGAATAAGAATCTACGTTGATGCAATCGGCCAGTAAGAAGAGCTACATTTCAAGTTTTAGTTATCGATTAATGAATTATTGGGCGGTTTGGTGCCTTGGACCAGACCGAGGACCTTAAGATTTTGCATGAACCGAGGACTGACAGCCAAGTAACACGAGAAATTGTGTAAAGTGTTAATATGTAGTAAAAACCTAAGAAAATCTCCCGTTTCCGTCATTTACTATCGAATCGACATAACGCCAGATCGTCACAGTGGTCGCTTTTCTCTCTGAAACGGTTACATTTATCGTCTGCAAGCCGTTGTCGCGTGATGCGGTATGCAGACACAGTACAAGCAGCACACTAGAACACAGAATAAGAATCTACGTTGATGCAATCGGCCAGTAAGAAGAGCTACATTTCAAGTTTTAGTTATCGATTAATGAATTATTGGGCGGTTTGGTGCCTTGGACCAGACCGAGGACCTTAAGATTTTGCATGAACCGAGGACTGGCAGCCAGGTAACACGAGAAATTGTGTAAAGTGTTAATATGTAGTAAAAACCTAAGAAAATCTCCCGTTTCCGTCATTTACTATCGAATCGACATAACGCCAGATCGTCACAGTGGTCGCTTTTCTCTCTGAAACGGTTACATTTATCGTCTGCAAGCCGTTGTCGCGTGATGCGGTATGCAGACACAGTACAAGCAGCACACTAGAACACAGAATAAGAATCTACGTTGATGCAATCGGCCAGTAAGAAGAGCTACATTTCAAGTTTTAGTTATCGATTAATGAATTATTGGGCGGTTTGGTGCCTTGGACCAGACCGAGGACCTTATGATTTTGCATGAACCGAGGACTGGCAGCCAGGTAACACGAGAAATTGTGTAAAGTGTTAATATGTAGAAAACCTAAGAAAATCTCCCGTTTCCGTCATTAACTATCGAATCGACATAACGCCAGATCGTCACGGTGGTCGCTTTTCTCTCTGAAACGGTTACATTTATCGTCTGCAAGCCCTTGTCGCGTGATGCGGTATGCAGACACAGTACAAGCAGCACACTAGAACACAGAATAAGAATCTACGTTGATGCAATCGGCCAGTAAGAAGAGCTACATTTCAAGTTTTAGTTATCGATTAATGAATTATCGGGCGGTTTGGTGCCTTGGACCAGACCGAGGACCTTAAGATTTTGCATGAACCGAGGACTGGCAGCCAGGTAACACGAGAAATTGTGTAAACTGTTAATATGTAGTAAAAACATAAGAAAATCTCCCGTTTCCGTCATTTACTATCGAATCGACATAACGCCAGATCGTCACATTGGTCGCTTTTCTCTCTGAAACGGTTACATTTATCGTCTGCAAGCCCTTGTTGCGTGATGCGGTATGCAGACACAGTACAAGCAGCACACTAGAACACAGAATAAGAATCTACGTTGATGCAATCGGCCAGTAAGAAGAGCTACATTTCAAGTTTTAGTTATCGATTAATGAATTATTGGGCGGTTTGGTGCCTTGGACCAGACCGAGGACCTTAAGATTTTGCATGAACCGAGGACTGGCAGCCAGGTAACACGAGAAATTGTGTAAAGTGTTAATATGTAGTAAAAACCTAAGAAAATCTCCCGTTTCCGTCATTAACTATCGAATCGACATAACGCCAGATCGTCACAGTGGTCGCTTTTCTCTCTGAAACGGTTACATTTATCGTCTGCAAGCCGTTGTCGCGTGATGCGGTATGCAGACACAGTACAAGCAGCACACTAGAACACAGAATAAGAATCTACGTTGATGCAATCGGCCAGTAAGAAGAGCTACATTTCAAGTTTTAGTTATCGATTAATGAATTATTGGGCGGTTTGGTGCCTTGGACCAGACCGAGGACCTTAAGATTTTGCATGAACCGAGGACTGGCAGCCAGGTAACACGAGAAATTGTGTAAAGTGTTAATATGTAGTAAAAACCTAAGAAAATCTCCCGTTTCCGTCATTTACTATCGAATCGACATAACGCCAGATCGTCACATTGGTCGCTTTTCTCTCTGAAACGGTTACATTTATCGCCTGCAAGCCGTTGTCGCGTGATGCGGTATGCAGACACAGTACAAGCAGCACACTAGAACACAGAATAAGAATCTACGTTGATGCAATCGGCCAGTAAGAAGAGCTACATTTCAAGTTTTAGTTATCGATTAATGAATTATTGGGCGGTTTGGTGCCTTGGACCAGACCGAGGACCTTAAGATTTTGCATGAACCGAGGACTGGCAGCCAGGTAACACGAGAAATTGTGTGAAGTGTTAATATGTAGTAAAAACCTAAGAAAATCTCCCGTTTCCGTCATTTACTATCGAATCGACATAACGCCAGATCGTCACAGTGGTCGCTTTTCTCTCTGAAACGGTTACATTTATCGTCTGCAAGCCGTTGTCACGTGATGCGGTATGCAGACACAGTACAAGCAGCACACCAGAACACAGAATAAGAATCTACGTTGATGCAATCGGCCTGTAAGAAGAGCTACATTTCAAGTTTTAGTTATCGATTAATGAATTATTGGGCGGTTTGGTGCCTTGGACCAGACCGAGGACCTTAAGATTTTGCATGAACCGAGGACTGGCAGCCAGGTAACACGAGAAATTGTGTAAAGTGTTAATATGTAGTAAAAACCTAAGAAAATCTCCCGTTTCCGTCATTTACTATCGAATCGACATAACGCCAGATCGTCACAGTGGTCGCTTTTCTCTCTGAAACGGTTACATTTATCGTCTGCAAGCCATTGTCGCGTGATGCGGTATGCAGACACAGTACAAGCAGCACACTAGAACACAGAGTAAGAATCTACATTGATGCAATCGGCCAGTAAGAAGAGCTACATTTCAAGTTTTAGTTATCGATTAATGAATTATTGGGCGGTTTGATGCCTTGGAACAGACCGAGGACCTTAAGATTTTGCATGAACCGAGGACTGGCAGCCAGGTAACACGAGAAATTGTGTAAAGTGTTAATATGTAGTAAAAACCTAAGAAAATCTCCCGTTTCCGTCATTTACTATCGAATCGACATAACGCCAGACCGTCACAGTGGTCGCTTTTCTCTCTGAAACGATTACATTTATCGTCTGCAAGCCCTTGTCGCGTGATGCGGTATGCAGAGTCACTACAAGCGGCATAGTAGAACACTGAAGAAGCATCTAAGTTTATGCAATCGCCCAGTAAGAAGAGCTACATTTCAAGTTTTAGTTATCGATTAATGAATTATTGGGCGGTTTGGTGCTTGGACCAGACCGAGGACCTTAAGATTTTGCATGAACCGAGGACTGGCAGCCAGGTAACACGAGAAATATTGTAAAGTGTTAATATGTAGTAAAAACCTAAGAAAATCTCCCGTTTCCGTCATTTACTATCGAATCGACATAACGCCAGATCGTCACAGTGGTCGCTTTTCTCTCTGAAACGGTTACATTTATCGTCTGCAAGCCCTTGTCGCGTGATGCGGTATGCAGAGTCACTACAAGCGGCATAGTAGAACACTGAAGAAGCATCGAAGTTTATGCAATCGCCCAGTAAGAAGAGCTACTTTTCAAGTTTTAGTTATCGATTAATGAATTATTGGGCGGTTTGGTGCCTTGGACCAGACCGAAGAGCTTAAGAATTTGCATGAACCGAGGACTGGCAGCCAGGTAACACGAGAAATTGTGTAAAGTGTTAATATGTAGTAAAAACCTAAGAAAATCTCCCGTTTCCGTCATTTACTATCGAATCGACATAACGCCAGATCGTCACATTGGTCGCTTTTCTCTCTGAAACGGTTACATTTATCGTCTGCAAGCCGTTGTCGCGTGATGCGGTATGCAGACACAGTACAAGCAGCACACTAGAACACAGAATAAGAATCTACGTTGATGCAATCGGCCAGTAAGAAGAGCTACATTTCAAGTTTTAGTTATCGATTAATGAATTATTGGGCGGTTTGGTGCCTTGGACCAGACCGAGGACCTTAAGATTTTGCATGAACCGAGGACTGACAGCCAAGTAACACGAGAAATTGTGTAAAGTGTTAATATGTAGTAAAAACCTAAGAAAATCTCCCGTTTCCGTCATTTACTATCGAATCGACATAACGCCAGATCGTCACAGTGGTCGCTTTTCTCTCTGAAACGGTTACATTTATCGTCTGCAAGCCGTTGTCGCGTGATGCGGTATGCAGACACAGTACAAGCAGCACACTAGAACACAGAATAAGAATCTACGTTGATGCAATCGGCCAGTAAGAAGAGCTACATTTCAAGTTTTAGTTATCGATTAATGAATTATTGGGCGGTTTGGTGCCTTGGACCAGACCGAGGACCTTAAGATTTTGCATGAACCGAGGACTGGCAGCCAGGTAACACGAGAAATTGTGTAAAGTGTTAATATGTAGTAAAAACCTAAGAAAATCTCCCGTTTCCGTCATTTACTATCGAATCGACATAACGCCAGATCGTCACAGTGGTCGCTTTTCTCTCTGAAACGGTTACATTTATCGTCTGCAAGCCGTTGTCACGTGATGTGGTATGCAGACACAGTACAAGCAGCACACTAGAACACAGAATAAGAATCTACGTTGATGCAATCGGCCAGTAAGAAGAGCTACATTTCAAGTTTTAGTTATCGATTAATGAATTATTGGGCGGTTTGGTGCCTTGGACCAGACCGAGGACCTTATGATTTTGCATGAACCGAGGATTGGCAGCCAGGTAACACGAGAAATTGTGTAAAGTGTTAATATGTAGAAAACCTAAGAAAATCTCCCGTTTCCGTCATTAACTATCGAATCGACATAACGCCAGATCGTCACGGTGGTCGCTTTTCTCTCTGAAACGGTTACATTTATCGTCTGCAAGCCCTTGTCGCGTGATGCGGTATGCAGACACAGTACAAGCAGCACACTAGAACACAGAATAAGAATCTACGTTGATGCAATCGGCCAGTAAGAAGAGCTTTATTTCAAGTTTTAGTTATCGATTAATGAATTATCGGGCGGTTTGTTGCCTTGGACCAGACCGAGGACCTTAAGATTTTGCATGAACCGAGGACTGGCAGCCAGGTAACACGAGAAATTGTGTAAACTGTTAATATGTAGTAAAAACATAAGAAAATCTCCCGTTTCCGTCATTTACTATCGAATCGACATAACGCCAGATCGTCACATTGGTCGCTTTTCTCTCTGAAACGGTTACATTTATCGTCTGCAAGCCCTTGTCGCGTGATGCGGTATGCAGACACAGTACAAGCAGCACACTAGAACACAGAATAAGAATCTACGTTGATGCAATCGGCCAGTAAGAAGAGCTACATTTCAAGTTTTAGTTATCGATTAATGAATTATTGGGCGGTTTGGTGCCTTGGACCAGACCGAGGACCTTAAGATTTTGCATGAACCGAGGACTGGCAGCCAGGTAACACGAGAAATTGTGTAAACTGTTAATATGTAGTAAAAACCTAAGAAAATCTCCCGTTTCCGTCATTAACTATCGAATCGACATAACGCCAGATCGTCACAGTGGTCGCTTTTCTCTCTGAAGCGGTTACATTTATCGTCTGCAAGCCGTTGTCGCGTGATGCGGTATGCAGACACAGTACAAGCAGCACACTAGAACACAGAATAAGAATCTACGTTGATGCAATCGGCCAGTAAGAAGAGCTACATTTCAAGTTTTAGTTATCGATTAATGAATTATTGGGCGGTTTGGTGCCTTGGACCAGACCGAGGACCTTAAGATTTTGCATGAACCGAGGACTGGCAGCCAGGTAACACGAGAAATTGTGTAAAGTGTTAATATGTAGTAAAAACCTAAGAAAATCTCCCGTTTCCGTCATTTACTATCGAATCGACATAACGCCAGATCGTCACAGTGGTCGCTTTTCTCTCTGAAACGGTTACATTTATCGTCTGCAAGCCGTTGTCGCGTGATGCGGTATGCAGACACAGTACAAGCAGCACACTAGAACACAGAATAAGAATCTACGTTGATGCAATCGGCCAGTAAGAAGAGCTACATTTCAAGTTTTAGTTATCGATTAATGAATTATTGGGCGATTTGGTGCCTTGGACCAGACCGAGGACCTTAAGATTTTGCATGAACCGAGGACTGGCAGCCAGGTAACACAAGAAATTGTGTAAAGTGTTAATATGTAGTAAAAACCTAAGAAAATCTCCCGTTTCCGTCATTAACTATCGAATCGACATAACGCCAGATCGTCACAGTGGTCGCTTTTCTCTCTGAAACGGTTACATTTATCGTCTGCAAGCCGTTGTCGCGTGATGCGGTATGCAGACACAGTACAAGCAGCACACTAGAACACAGAATAAGAATCTACGTTGATGCAATCGGCCAGTAAGAAGAGCTACATTTCAAGTTTTAGTTATCGATTAATGAATTATTGGGCGGTTTGGTGCCTTGGACCAGACCGAGGACCTTAAGATTTTGCATGAACCGAGGACTGGCAGCCAGGTAACACGAGAAATTGTGTAAAGTGTTAATATGTAGTAAAAACCTAAGAAAATCTCCCGTTTCCGTAATTTACTATCGAATCGACATAACGCCAGATCGTCACATTGGTCGCTTTTCTCTCTGAAACGGTTACATTTATCGTCTGCAAGCCGTTGTCGCGTGATGCGGTATGCAGACACATTACAAGCAGCACACTAGAACACAGAATAAGAATCTACGTTGATGCAATCGGCCTGTAAGAAGAGCTACATTTCAAGTTTTAGTTATCGATTAATGAATTATTGGGCGGTTTGGTGCCTTGGACCAGACCGAGGACCTTACGATTTTGCATGAACCGAGGACTGGCAGCCAGGTAACACGAGAAATTGTGTAAAGTGTTAATATGTAGTAAAAACCTAAGAAAATCTCCCGTTTCCGTCATTTACTATCGAATCGACATAACGCCAGATCGTCACAGTGGTCGCTTTTCTCTCTGAAACGGTTACATTTATCGCCTGCAAGCCGTTGTCGCGTGATGCGGTATGCAGACACAGTACAAGCAGCACACTAGAACACAGAATAAGAATCTACGTTGATGCAATCGGCCAGTAAGACGAGCTACATTTCAAGTTTTAGATATCGATTAATGAATTATTGGGCGGTTTGGTGCCTTGGACCAGACCGAGGACCTTAAGATTTTGCATGAACCGAGGACTGGCAGCCAGGTAACACGAGAAATTGTGTAAAATGTTCATATGTAGTAAAAACCTAAGAAAATCTCCCGTTTCCGTCATTTACTATCGAATCGACATAACGCCAGATCGTCACATTGGTCGCTTTTCTCTCTGAAACGGTTACATTTATCGTCTGCAAGCACTTGTCGCGTGATGCGGTATGCAGACACAGTACAAGCAGCACACTAGAACACAGAATAAGAATCTACGTTGATGCAATCGGTCAGTAAGAAGAGCTACATTTCTAGTTTTAGTTATCGATTAATGAATTATTGGGCGGTTTGGTGCCTTGGACCAGACCGAGGACCTTAAGATTTTGCATGAACCGAGGACTGGCAGCCAGGTAACACGAGAAATTGTGTAAAGTGTTAATATGTAGTAAAAACCTAAGAAAATCTCCCGTTTCCGTCATTTACTATCGAATCGACATAACGCCAGATCGTCACAGTGGTCGCTTTTCTCTCTGAAACGGTTACATTTATCGTCTGCAAGCCCTTGTCGCGTGATGCGGTATGCAGACACAGTACAAGCAGCACACTAGAATACAGAATAAGAATCTACGTTGAAGCAATCGGCCAGTAAGAAGAGCTTTATTTCAAGTTTTAATTATCGATTAATGAATTATTGGGCAGTTTGGTGCCTTGGACCAGACCGAGGACCTTAAGATTTTTCATGAACCGAGGACTGGCAGCCAGGTAACACGAGAAATTGTGTAAAGTGTTAATATGTAGTAAAAACCTAAGAAAATCTCCCGTTTCCGTCATTTACTATCGAATCGACATAACGCCAGATCGTCACAGTGGTCGCTTTTCTCTCTGAAACGGTTACATTTATCGTCTGCAAGCCCTTGTCGCGTGATGCGGTATGCAGAGTCACTACAAGCGGCATAGTAGAACACTGAAGAAGCATATAAGTTTATGCAATCGCCCAGTAAGAAGAGCTACATTTCAAGTTTTAGTTATCGATTAATGAATTATTGGGCGGTTTGGTGCCTTGGACCAGACCGAGGACCTTAAGATTTTGCATGAACCGAGGACTGGCAGCCAGGTAACACGAGAAATTGTGTAAAGTGTTAATATGTAGTAAAAACCTAAGAAAATCTCCCGTTTCCGTCATTTACTATCGAATCGACATATCGCCAGATCGTCACATTGGTCGCTTTTCTCTCTGAAACGGTTACATTTACCGTCTGCAAGCCCTTGTCGCGTGATGCGGTATGCAGACACAGTACAAGCAGCACACTAGAACACAGAATAAGAATCTACGTTGATGCAATCGGCCAGTAAGAAGAGCTACATTTCAAGTTTTAGTTATCGATTAATGAATTATTGGGCGGTTTGGTGCCTTGGACCAGACCGAGGACCTTAAGATTTTGCATGAACCGAGGACTGGCAGCCAGGTAACACGAGAAATTGTGTAAAGTGTTAATATGTAGTAAAAACCTAAGAAAATCTCCCGTTTCCGTCATTTACTATCGAATCGACATAACGCCAGATCGTCACAGTGGTCGCTTTTCTCTCTGAAACGGTTACATTTATCGTCTGCAAGCCCTTGTCGCGTGATGCGGTATGCAGAGTCACTACAAGCGGCATAGTAGAACACTGAAGAAGCATCTAAGTTTATGCAATCGCCCAGTAAGAAGAGCTACATTTCAAGTTTTAGTTATCGATTAATGAATTATTGGGCGGTTTGGTGCCTTAGACAAGACCGAGGACCTTAAGATTTTGCATGAACCGAGGACTGGCAGCCAGGTAACACGAGAAATTGTGTAAAGTGTTAATATGTAGTAAAAACCTAAGAAAATCTCCCGTTTCCGTCATTTACTATCGAATCGACATAACGCCAGATCGTCACATTGGTCGCTTTTCTCTCTGAAACGGTTACACTTATCGTCTGCAAGCCGTTGTCGCGTGATGCGGTATGCAGACACAGTACAAGCAGCACACTAGAACACAGAATAAGAATCTACGTTGATGCAATCTGCCAGTAAGAAGAGCTACATTTCAAGTTTTAGTTATCGATTAATGAATTATTGGGCGGTTTGGTGGCTTGGACCAGACCGAGGACCTTAAGATTTTGCATGAACCGAGGACTGGCTGCCAGGTAACACGAGAAATTGTGTAAAGTGTTAATATGTAGTAAAAACCTAAGAAAATCTCCCGTTTCCGTCATTTACTATCGAATCGACATAACGCCAGATCGTCACAGTGGTCGCTTTTCTCTCTGAAACGGTTACATTTATCGTCTGCAAGCCCTTGTCGCGTAATGCGGTATGCAGACACAGTACAAGCAGCACACTAGAACACAGAATAAGAATCTACGTTGATGCAATCGGCCAGTAAGAAGAGCTACATTTCAAGTTTTAGTTATCGATTAATGAATTATTGGGCGGTTTGGTGCCTTGGACCAGACCGAGGACCTTAAGATTTTGCATGAACCGAGGACTGGCAGCCAGGTAACACGAGAAATTGTGTAAAGTGTTAATATGTAGTAAAAACCTAAGAAAATCTCCCGTTTCCGTCATTTACTATCGAATCGACATAACGCCAGATCGTCACAGTGGTCGCTTTTCTCTCTGAAACGGTTACATTTATCGTCTGCAAGCCGTTGTCACGTGATGTGGTATGCAGACACAGTACAAGCAGCACACTAGAACACAGAATAAGAATCTACGTTGATGCAATTGGCCAGTAAGAAGAGCTACATTTCAAGTTTTAGTTATCGATTAATGAATTATTGGGCGGTTTGGTGCCTTGGACCAGACCGAGGACCTTAAGATTTTGCATGAACCGAGGACTGGCAGCCAGGTAACACGAGAAATTGTGTAAAGTGTTAATATGTAGTAAAAACCTAAGAAAATCTCCCGTTTCCGTCATTTACTATCGAATCGACATAACGCCAGATCGTCACATTGGTCGCTTTTCTCTCTGAAACGGTTACATTTATCGTCTGCAAGACCTTGTCGCGTGATGCGGTATGCAGACACAGTACAAGCAGCACACTAGAACACAGAATAAGAATCTACGTTGATGCAATCGGCCAGTAAGGAGAGCTACATTTCAAGTTTTAGTTATCGATTAATGAATTATTGGGCGGTTTGGTGCCTTGGACCAGACCGAGCACCTTAAGATTTTGCATGAACCGAGGACTGGCAGCCAGGTAACACGAGAAATTGTGTAAAGTGTTAATATGTAGTAAAAACCTAAGAAAATCTCCCGTTTCCGTCATTTACTATCGAATCGACATAACGCCAGATCGTCACAGTGGTCGCTTTTCTCTCTGAAACGGTTACATTTATCGTCTGCAAGCCGTTGTCGCGTGATGCGGTATGCAGACACAGTACAAGCAGCACACTAGAACACAGAATAAGAATCTACGTTGATGCAATCGGCCAGTAAGAAGAGCTACATTTCAAGTTTTAGTTATCGATTAATGAATTATTGGGCGGTTTGGTGCCTTGGACCAGACCGAGGACCTTAAGATTTTGCATGAACCGAGGACTGGCAGCCAGGTAACACGAGAAATTGTGTAAAGTGTTAATATGTAGTAAAAACCCAAGAAAATCTCCCGTTTCCGTCATTAACTATCGAATCAACATAACGCCAGATCGTCACAGTGGTCGCTTTTCTCTCTGAAACGGTTACATTTATCGTCTGCAAGCCCTTGTCGCGTGATGCGGTATGCAGAGTCACTACAAGCGGCATAGTAGAACACTGAAGAAGCATCTAAGTTTATGCAATCGCCCAGTAAGAAGAGCTACATTTCAAGTTTTAGTTATCGATTAATGAATTATTGGGCGGTTTGGTGCCTTGGACCAGACCGAGGACCTTAAGATTTTGCATGAACCGAGGACTGGCAGCCAGGTAACACGAGAAATTGTGTAAAGTGTTAATATGTAGTAAAAACCTAAGAAAATCTCCCGTTTCCGTCATTTACTATCGAATCGACATAACGCCAGATCGTCACAGTGGTCGCTCTTCTCTCTGAAACGGTTACATTTATCGTCTGCAAGCCGTTGTCGCGTGATGCGGTATGCAGACACAGTACAAGCAGCACACTAGAACACAGAATAAGAATCTACGATGATGCAATCGGCCAGTAAGAAGAGCTACATTTCAAGTTTTAGTTATCGATTAATGAATTATTGGGCGGTTTGGTGCCTTGGACCAGACCGAGGACCTTAAGATGTTGCATGAACCGAGGACTGGCAGCCAGGTAACACGAGTAATTGTGTAAAGTGTTAATATGTAGTAAAAACCTAAGAAAATCTCCCGTTTCCGTCATTTACTATCGAATCGACATAACGCCAGATCGTCACATTGGTCGCTTTTCTCTCTGAAACGGTTACATTTAACGTCTGCAAGCCCTTGTCGCGTGATGCGGTATGCAGACACAGTACAAGCAGCACACTAGAACACAGAATAAGAATCTACGTTGATGCAATCGGCCAGTAAGAAGAGCTACATTTCAAGTTTTAGGTATCGATTAATGAATTATTGGGCGGTTTGGTGCCTTGGACCAGACCGAGGACCTTAAGATTTTGCATGAACCGAGGACTGGCAGCCAGGTAACACGAGAAATTGTGTAAAGTGTTAATATGTAGTAAAAACCTAAGAAAATCTCCCGTTTCCGTCATTTACTATCGAATCGACATAACGCCAGATCGGCACAGTGGTCGCTTTTCTCTCTGAAACGGTTACATTTATCGTCTGCAAGCCCTTGTCGCGTGATGCGGTATGCAGACACAGTACAAGCAGCACACTAGAACACAGAATAAGAATCTACGTTGATGCAATCGGCCAGTAAGAAGAGCTACATTTCAAGTTTTAGTTATCGATTAATGAATTATTGGGCGGTTTGGTGCCTTGGACCAGACCGAGGACTTTAAGATTTTGCATGAACAGAGGACTGGCAGCCAGGTAACACGGGAAATTGTGTAAAGTGTTAATATGTAGTAAAAACCTAAGAAAATCTCCCGTTTCCGTCATTTACTATCGAATCGACATAACGCCAGATCGTCACATTGGTCGCTTTTCTCTCTGAAACGGTTACATTTATCGTCTGCAAGCCCTTGTCGCGTGATGCGGTATGCCGACACAGTACAAGCAGCACACTAGAACACAGAATAAGAATCTACGGTGATGCAATCGGCCAGTAAGAAGAGCTACATTTCAAGTTTTAGTTATCGATTAATGAATTATTGGGCGGTTTGGTGCCTTGGACCAGACCGAGGACCTTAAGATTTTGCATGAACCGAGGACTGGCAGCCAGGTAACACGAGAAATTGTGTAAAGTGTTAATATGTAGTAAAAACCTAAGAAAATCTCCCGTTTCCGTCATTTACTATCGAATCGACATAACGCCAGATCGTCACAGTGGTCGCTTTTCTCTCTGAAACGGTTACATTTATCGTCTGCAAGCCCTTGTCGCGTGATGCGGTATGCAGAGTCACTACAAGCGGCATAGTAGAACACTGAAGAAGCATCTAAGTTTATGCAATCGCCCAGTAAGAAGAGCTACATTTCAAGTTTTAGTTATCGATTAATGAATTATTGGGCGGTTTGGTGCCTTGGACCAGACCGAGGACCTTAAGATTTTGCATGAACCGAGGACTGGCAGCCAGGTAACATGAGAAATTGTGTAAAGTGTTAATATGTAGTAAAAACCTAAGAAAATCTCCCGTTTCCGTCATTTACTATCGAATCGACATAACGCCAGATCGTCACAGTGGTCGCTTTTCTCTCTGGAACGGTTACATTTATCGTCTGCAAGCCGATGTCGCGTGATGCGGTATGCAGACACAGTACAAGCAGCACACTAGAACACAGAATAAGAATCTACGTTGATGCAATCGGCCAGTAAGAAGAGCTACATTTCAAGTTTTAGTTATCGATTAATGAATTATTGGGCGGTTTGGTGCCTTGGACCAGACCGAGGACCTTAAGATTTTGCATGAACCGAGGGCTGGCAGCCAGGTAACACGAGAAATTGTGTAAAGTGTTAATATGTAGTAAAAACCCAAGAAAATCTCCCGTTTCCGTCATTAACTATCGTATCAACATAACGCCAGATCGTCACAGTGGTCGCTTTTCTCTCTGAAACGGTTACATTTATCGTCTGCAAGCCCTTGTCGCGTGATGCGGTATGCAGAGTCACTACAAGCGGCATAGTGATGCACTGAAGAAGCATCTAAGTTTATGCAATCGCCCAGTAAGAAGAGCTACATTTCAAGTTTTAGTTATCGATTAATGAATTATTGGGCGGTTTGGTGACTTGGACCAGACTGAGGACCTTAAGATTTTGCATGAACCGAGGACTGGCAGCCAGGTAACACGAGAAATTGTGTAAAGTGTTAATATGTAGTAAAAACCTAAGAAAATCTCCCGTTTCCGTCATTTACTATCGAATCGACATAACGCCAGATCGTCACAGTGGTCGCTTTTCTCTCTGAAACGGTTACATTTATCGTCTGCAAGCCGTTGTCGCGTGATGCGGTATGCAGACACAGTACAAGCAGCACACTAGAACACAGAATAAGAATCTACTTTGATGCAATCGGCCAGTAAGAAGAGCTACATTTCAAGTTTTAGTTATCGATTAATGAATTATTGGGCGGTTTGGTGCCTTGGACCAGACCGAGGACCTTAAGATTTTGCATGAACCGAGGACTGGCAGCCAGGTAACACGAGAAATTGTGTAAAGTGTTAATATGTAGTAAAAACCTAAGAAAATCTCCCGTTTCCGTCATTTACTATCGAATCGACATAACGCCAGATCGTCACAGTGGTCGCTTTTCTCTCTGAAACGGTTACATTTATCGTCTGCAAGCCCTTGTCGCGTAATGCGGTATGCAGACACAGTACAAGCAGCACACTAGAACACAGAACAAGAATCTACGTTGATGCAATCGGCCAGTAAGAAGAGCTACATTTCAAGTTTTAGTTATCGATTAATGAATTATTGGGCGGTTTGGTGCCTTGGACCAGACCGAGGACCTTAAGATTTTGCATGAACCGAGGACTGGCAGCCAGGTAACATGAGAAATTGTGTAAAGTGTTAATATGTAGTAAAAACCTAAGAAAATCTCCCGTTTCCGTCATTTACTATCGAATCGACATAGCGCCAGATCGTCACAGTGGTCGCTTTTCTCTCTGGAACGGTTACATTTATCGTCTGCAAGCCGATGTCGCGTGATGCGGTATGCAGACACAGTACAAGCAGCACACTAGAACACAGAATAAGAATCTACGTTGATGCAATCGGCCAGTAAGAAGAGCTACATTTCAAGTTTTAGTTATCGATTAATGAATTATTGGGCGGTTTGGTGCCTTGGACCAGACCGAGGACCTTAAGATTTTGCATGAACCGAGGGCTGGCAGCCAGGTAACACGAGAAATTGTGTAAAGTGTTAATATGTAGTAAAAACCCAAGAAAATCTCCCGTTTCCGTCATTAACTATCGAATCAACATAACGCCAGGTCGTCACAGTGGTCGCTTTTCTCTCTGAAACGGTTACATTTATCGTCTGCAAGCCCTTGTCGCGTGATGCGGTATGCAGAGTCACTACAAGCGGCATAGTGATGCACTGAAGAAGCATCTAAGTTTATGCAATCGCCCAGTAAGAAGAGCTACATTTCAAGTTTTAGTTATCGATTAATGAATTATTGGGCGGTTTGGTGACTTGGACCAGACTGAGGACCTTAAGATTTTGCATGAACCGAGGACTGGCAGCCAGGTAACACGAGAAATTGTGTAAAGTGTTAATATGTAGTAAAAACCTAAGAAAATCTCCCGTTTCCGTCTTTTACTATCGAATCGACATAACGCCAGATCGTCACAGTGGTCGCTTTTCTCTCTGAAACGGTTACATTTATCGTCTGCAAGCCGTTGTCGCGTGATGCGGTATGCAGACACAGTACAAGCAGCACACTAGAACACAGAATAAGAATCTACTTTGATGCAATCGGCCAGTAAGAAGAGCTACATTTCAAGTTTTAGTTATCGATTAATGAATTATTGGGCGGTTTGGTGCCTTGGACCAGACCGAGGACCTTAAGATTTTGCATGAACCGAGGACTGGCAGCCAGGTAACACGAGAAATTGTGTAAAGTGTTAATATGTAGTAAAAACCCAAGAAAATCTCCCGTTTCCGTCATTTACTATCGAATCGACATAACGCCAGATCGTCACAGTGGTCGCTTTTCTCTCTGAAACGGTTACATTCATCGTCTGCAAGCCCTTGTCGCGTGATGCGGTATGCAGGCACAGTACAAGCAGCACACTAGAACACAGAATAAGAATCTACGTTAATGCAATCGGCCAGTAAGAAGAGCTACATTTCAAGTTTTAGTTATCGATTAATGAATTATTGGGCGGTTTGGTGCCTTGGACCAGACCGAGGACCTTAAGATTTTGCATGAACCGAGGACTGGCAGCCAGGTAACACGAGAAATTGTGTAAAGTGTTAATATGTAGTAAAAACCTAAGAAAATCTCCCGTTTCCGTCATTTACTATCGAATCGACATAACGCCAGATCGCCACAGTGGTCGCTTTTCTCTCTGAAACGGTTACATTTATCGTCTGCAAGCCCTTGTCGCGTGTTGCGGTATGCAGAGTCACTACAAGCGGCAATGTAAACACTGAAGAAGCATCTAAGTTTATGCAATCGCCCAGTAAGAAGAGCTACATTTCAAGTTTTAGTTATCGATTAATGAATTATTGGGCGGTTTGGTGCCTTCAACCAGACCGAGGACCTTAAGATTTTGCATGAACCGAGGACTGGCAGCCAGGTAACATGAGAAATTGTGTAAAGTGTTAATATGTAGTAAAAACCTAAGAATATCTCCCGTTTCCGTCATTTACTATCGAATCGACATAACGCCAGATCGTCACAGTGGTCGCTTTTCTCTCTGAAACGGTTACATTTATCGTCTGCAAGCCCTTGTCGCGTAATGCGGTATGCAGACACAGTACAAGCAGCACACTAGAACACAGAATAAGAATCTACGTTGATGCAATCGGCAAGTAAGAAGAGCTACATTTCAAGTTTTAGTTATCGATTAATGAATTATTGGGCGGTTTGGTGCCTTCAACCAGACCGAGGACCTTAAGATTTTGCATGAACCGAGGACTGGCAGCCAGGTAACACGAGAAATTGTGTAAAGTGTTAATATGTAGTAAAAACCTAAGAAAATCTCCCGTTTCCGTCATTTACTATCGAATCGACATAACGCCAGATCGTCACAGTGGTCGCTTTTCTCTCTGAAACGGTTACATTTATCGTCTGCAAGCCGTTGTCGCGTGATGCGGTATGCAGACACAGTACAAGCAGCACACTAGAACACAGAATAAGAATCTACGTTGATGCAATTGGCCAGTAAGAAGAGCTACATTTCAAGTTTTAGATATCGATTAATGAATTATTGGGCGGTTTGGTGCCTTGGACCAGACCGAGGACCTTAAGATTTTGCATGAACCGAGGACTGGCAGCCAGGTAACACGAGAAATTGTGTAAAGTGTTAATATGTAGTAAAAACCTAAGAAAATCTCCCGTTTCCGTCATTTACTATCGAATCGACATAACGCCAGATCGTCACATTGGTTGCTTTTCTCTCTGAAACGGTTACATTTATCGTCTGCAAGCCCTTGTCGCGTGATGCGGTATGCAGACACAGTACAAGCAGCACACTAGAACAAAGAATAAAAATCACCGTTGATGCAATCGGCCAGTAAGAAGAGCTACATTTCAAGTTTTAGTTATCGATTAATGAATTATTGGGCGGTTTGGTGCCTTGGACCAGACCGAGCACCTTAAGATTTTGCATGAACCGAGGACTGGCAGCCAGGTAACACGAGAAATTGTGTAAAGTGTTAATATGTAGTAAAAACCTAAGAAAATCTCCCGTTTCCGTCATTTACTATCGAATCGACATAACGCCAGATCGTCACAGTGGTCGCTTTTCTCTCTGAAACGGTTACATTCATCGTCTGCAAGCCCTTGTCGCGTGATGCGGTATGCAGACACAGTACAAGCAGCACACTAGAACACAGAATAAGAATCTACGTTAATGCAATCGGCCAGTAAGAAGAGCTACATTTCAAGTTTTAGTTATCGATTAATGAATTATTGGGCGGTTTGGTGCCTTGGACCAGACCGAGGACCTTAAGATTTTGCATGAACCGAGGACTGGCAGCCAGGTAACACGAGAAATTGTGTAAAGTGTTAATATGTAGTAAAAACCTAAGAAAATCTCCCGTTTCCCTCATTTACTATCGAATCGACATAACGCCAGATCGCCACAGTGGTCGCTTTTCTCTCTGAAACGGTTACATTTATCGTCTGCAAGCCCTTGTCGCGTGTTGCGGTATGCAGAGTCACTACAAGCGGCATAGTAAACACTGAAGAAGCATCTAAGTTTATGCAATCGCCCAGTAAGAAGAGCTACATTTCAAGTTTTAGTTATCGATTAATGAATTATTGGGCGGTTTGGTGCCTTGGACCAGACCGAGGACCTTGAGATTTTGCATGAACCGAGGACTGGCAGCCAGGTAACACGAGAAATTGTGTAAAGTGTTAATATGTAGTAAAAACCTAAGAAAATCTCCCGTTTCCGTCATTTACTATCGAATCGACATATCGCCAGATCGTCACATTGGTCGCTTTTCTCTCTGAAACTGTTACATTTACCGTCTGCAAGCCCTTGTCGCGTGATGCGGTATGCAGACACAGTACAAGCAGCACACTAGAACACAGAATAAGAATCTACGTTGATGCAATCGGCCAGTAAGAAGAGCTACATTTCAAGTTTTAGTTATCGATTAATGAATTATTGGGCGGTTTGGTGCCTTGGACCAGACCGAGGACCTTGAGATTTTGCATGAACCGAGGACTGGCAGCCAGGTAACACGAGAAATTGTGTAAAGTGTTAATATGTAGTAAAAACCCAAGAAAATCTCCAGTTTCCCTCATTAACTATCGAATCAACATAACGCAAGATCGTCACAGTGGTCGCTTTTCTCTCTGAAACGGTTACATTTATCGTCTGCAAGCCCTTGTCGCGTGATGCGGTATGCAGAGTCACTACAAGCGGCATAGTAGAACACTGAAGAAGTATCTAAGTTTATGCAATCGCCCAGTAAGAAGAGCTACATTTCAAGTTTTAGTTATCGATTAATGTATTATTGGGCGGTTTGGTGCCTTGGACCAGACCGAGGACCTTAAGATTTTGCATGAACCGAGGACTGGCAGCCAGGTAACACGAGAAATTGTGTAAAGTGTTAAAATGTAGTAAAAACCTAAGAAAATCTCCCGTTTCCGTCATTTACTATCGAATCGACATAACGCCAGATCGTCACAGTGGTCGCTTTTCTCTCTGAAACGGTTACATTTATCGTCTGCAAGCCGTTGTCGCGTGATGCGGTATGCAGACACAGTACAAGCAGCACACTAGAACACAGAATAAGAATCTACGTTGATGCAATCGGCCAGTAAGAAGAGCTACATTTCAAGTTTTAGTTATCGATTAATGAATTATTGGGCGGTTTGGTGCCTTGGACCAGACCGAGGACCTTAAGATTTTGCATGAACCGAGGACTGGCAGCCAGGTAACACGAGAAATTGTGTAAAGTGTTAATATGTAGTAAAAACCTAAGAAAATCTCCCGTTTCCCTCATTTACTATCGAATCGACATAACGCCAGATCGCCACAGTGGTCGCTTTTCTCTCTGAAACGGTTACATTTATCGTCTGCAAGCCCTTGTCGCGTGTTGCGGTATGCAGAGTCACTACAAGCGGCATAGTAAACACTGAAGAAGCATCTAAGTTTATGCAATCGCCCAGTAAGAAGAGCTACATTTCAAGTTTTAGTTATCGATTAATGAATTATTGGGCGGTTTGGTGCCTTGGACCAGACCGAGGACCTTGAGATTTTGCATGAACCGAGGACTGGCAGCCAGGTAACACGAGAAATTGTGTAAAGTGTTAATATGTAGTAAAAACCTAAGAAAATCTCCCGTTTCCGTCATTTACTATCGAATCGACATATCGCCAGATCGTCACATTGGTCGCTTTTCTCTCTGAAACTGTTACATTTACCGTCTGCAAGCCCTTGTCGCGTGATGCGGTATGCAGACACAGTACAAGCAGCACACTAGAACACAGAATAAGAATCTACGTTGATGCAATCGGCCAGTAAGAAGAGCTACATTTCAAGTTTTAGTTATCGATTAATGAATTATTGGGCGGTTTGGTGCCTTGGACCAGACCGAGGACCTTGAGATTTTGCATGAACCGAGGACTGGCAGCCAGGTAACACGAGAAATTGTGTAAAGTGTTAATATGTAGTAAAAACCCAAGAAAATCTCCAGTTTCCCTCATTAACTATCGAATCAACATAACGCAAGATCGTCACAGTGGTCGCTTTTCTCTCTGAAACGGTTACATTTATCGTCTGCAAGCCCTTGTCGCGTGATGCGGTATGCAGAGTCACTACAAGCGGCATAGTAGAACACTGAAGAAGTATCTAAGTTTATGCAATCGCCCAGTAAGAAGAGCTACATTTCAAGTTTTAGTTATCGATTAATGTATTATTGGGCGGTTTGGTGCCTTGGACCAGACCGAGGACCTTAAGATTTTGCATGAACCGAGGACTGGCAGCCAGGTAACACGAGAAATTGTGTAAAGTGTTAAAATGTAGTAAAAACCTAAGAAAATCTCCCGTTTCCGTCATTTACTATCGAATCGACATAACGCCAGATCGTCACAGTGGTCGCTTTTCTCTCTGAAACGGTTACATTTATCGTCTGCAAGCCGTTGTCGCGTGATGCGGTATGCAGACACAGTACAAGCAGCACACTAGAACACAGAATAAGAATCTACGTTGATGCAATCGGCCAGTAAGAAGAGCTACATTTCAAGTTTTAGTTATCGATTAATGAATTATTGGGCGGTTTGGTGCCTTGGACCAGACCGAGGACCTTAAGATTTTGCATGAACCGAGGACTGGCAGCCAGGTAACACGAGAAATTGTGTAAAGTGTTAATATGTAGTAAAAACCTAAGAAAATCTCCCGTTTCCGTCATTTACTATCGAATCGACATAGCGCCAGATCGTCACAGTGGTCGCTTTTCTCTCTGAAACGGTTACATTTATCGTCTGCAAGCCCTTGTCGCGTAATGCGGTATGAAGACACAGTACAAGCAGCACACTAGAACACAGAATAAGAATCTACGTTGATGCAATCAGCCAGTAAGAAGAGCTACATTTCAAGTTTTAGTTATCGATAAATGAATTATTGGGCGGTTTGGTGCCTTGGACCAGACCGAGGACCTTAAGATTTTGCATGAACCGAGGACTGGCAGCCAGGTAACACGAGAAATTGTGTAAAGTGTTAATATGTAGTAAAAACCCAAGAAAATCTCCCGTTT